>NW_027330812.1:313296-613296 GCF_022965805.1 Primulina eburnea
ATTTTTCCCCTGGAAACCCTAATTGACCATTTTACCCCTGGACCTTAAAATTTCGACCTTATGCGAACTAAAATTATTAAAACACCTCAAATATATTTTTAACCATATCTTAGACTTAAATTCGAGCCCACACAATAAATTTCTATAATTCTTTTTAAAACTTGGATCGGGGTCCTCGATTTAATCCGAATTAACCCGAAACTCAACCAAACTTTCCCAAACTGAAATCATGGCCTAACCACACTAGACCAGACCCTAAATGAAATATTCCTAGCCATTTAGGACCCTTGAAACTCTGCTGAAACTTGCCGTACCTATCGGTTCTTTTGGAGGTCGAAACCCTAGCCTCACCATCCACAATAAACTCGAACCTAGCCCCCTCCTAGATGGATTTGACCTAGGACTAAGGTCCCATTCATGTGGCCGTGCGTGAAACTCCCGGAACACCACAAAGCACGACCCTTCTACAGTTTAGGACTCACCATTTGGTCTTGGGATGCGGCCAGCTGCACTTGGACCACCCTGAAGAATGACTCAGACCCACCAGGGTCTGCACCATTGACTGGTTTGTCTCTTACATGTCCTTGTCTCCTTACCTCTCCTGATTGGCAACCACAAACACCAAGAACATGAGATCTGATCGACCCTAAGCCGCACGTTTCAGACTTGATCTCAACACTTGAACCTTCACTAAACCTGCTGTATTTCATCCCTTGCACGACCAAGCCCTAACAGCCCCTTCAACCACACCAAAAACGTGAGTTCATGACAAGAAAATTGTGAGGCACATTTACTCTAATGAAAATTAATGATCAAACAATAATGGTTTGACTTAAAGCTGCAGCGGAAAAAGATTTAAAATACTTTAAAACGGATCTCATGGCCTAGAAAAATTTCGACATTACCTCTCCGTAAGTAGGACATCCCAAAAACTCTAGTAGCAGTTTATATCAAAATATACTCCAACTAGAGTCATTAAAAACAAAACCAAAGTTAAACAACCCATAGCCGCACTGGCCAGGAATAAACAGAAATTAACACTTACCAAATACTCACAAGATCATAAATATCACAGAGTCGACTTAGAACATCACAAGAGCAACCAAATATCACTACAGATACACAGGGCATCTCCCCGGCAAATAAAGTACATTACAAGACTGAAAAACTCAAGACATAGATATAGACTAACTGGGAGACTCCACTGAACAAAACCAAGCAATCCAACCTCAATCCCGAGCTAAACTGGCGGAACCTCGGCCTGATGCTGCAAAACAACTCGGGAGATCTACCATGGTGCCCAATAGCATCCACAACAGCCCCCCAGTAAACAACTGAGTTTAGGATTATGGTATGAAACAGTTCAACAATAACAACAATAAACATAAATCATGCATAATCATATAATAAAATGTAATATGCAATACATGAAAGGCTCAACGAATAATCGGGATAATAGGAGCCAACAAACGGTACGATAACAACTGGAATAATGCTCGAGCAACAACACAGGGGAGCTACATCGTCATGCAGCTAAACCACCCTGCCAAGTATGCGAGGTATGCCAAGCTGTGCTGAATAAAACCCCTGACTCGGCCTCCATACAGCTGATACGATATAACAGGATGGCACAACCGAACAAACTAGATGACACAATCCCAGCGCTCACCTCAAAAGGCTGGACTGACCACGGGATTGTTCAATCACATCTACGGTCTCATGTTTATAGGCCTATCAGCCACACAATGATCCAAAGATAAACAACAGTGCCAGGTAACAACGGATATCAACAATGGGCTAACAAGAACGATAGGGCTCAACATGAATGTCATAACTGTACGCCCGATGCCAAATGCCAATAATATGTCATAATAATAAACAAAGATCACAACGAATGCATTTAACAATTTACAACAGTCAACAAATCATAAACACGATCCATGTAACACAGAATGACAATTAAACATAATTTATGTTTTACCGTAGTATGTTACCGAGCTGTAACATACATATACCAACTTGAAACTCCAATATCAACTTCTCTTCAAGACTCTCGGCCTAAAAAAAACCACAATAAGCCGATCATGAAAACTACATTCCATATCAATGTCCGATTTGGCACAAAAGAGCATAGAATTTGTATCTCGCTCAATATTAACTCAAATCAATATTCGCCAATTGTAAATGAAAGATAACTCAATTATCTAAGTTTATTTAGTTTAAACCATCTTCAGAATCTCAGTAGATTATTCTCAGAATTTTCAAGAACACACTGCTACTTCCGAATTCGCGGACAAAATCTCATACACCGAGCAGTTCCAGCAAAACAAGAATAACTTGCTCAATTCTTCATGGAATTTAACGAATCTTATATCATTACGAAGACAACATGTAGCTCTACAACATTATTTTAATCACAAGTCCATAATTCGAGCGCTTAAATGCCATAAACCCTAATTACAGTAGGTGTTGTACACAGCTCCAACACAGAATTCCATTTTGACAAATTTTGGTAGAAAAATCATAACAAATCCGTTTATTATCAAAATTCGATGTTTTTAGCGGCTATAGAAAGCTAACAAACAGAGATACAAGTTCTATTTGAACCACAAGTTGAGATTCTTAACGCACAATACACAAAACTTCGAATTTCAAAAGCACAAAAACTGAACTCACCAAAATACTTCACAGAACCAGGGCTCATGAAATGGAGCTTTGATCTGCTTGCTTCCTTGCTTAAAATTCGTTTTTATGGCTCGAAACGAAGGTACTGATGTAAGGAAGACAACCCTCAAACCGATCGAGATTTCGACACCGGACGGAGGAGATATCGCAACTTTCCCGCAGCTGCTCCAAGGGTTGCGGGAATTGGGTTTCTTCTTTCTTTCCTTTCTCTCACTTCTTTTCTCTTTTCAATGAGATATGTGTGTATGTATATATATATTTATATATTGTGTATTTGGTTACTCAAATCGTAACTCAAGCCTATTTATCCTGGTCTGAATTTATTTTTCTCTCGTGTGTTATTTAAACTCAATATGTGTTTTATATCGTTAAATTCTCTGATATTCTAAAATACATATTTTTAACAAACTTCTTGAATTTATTTGGCATAAATAATTATTTTAATTTACAACTCAATAATTATTCTGATTATGCCAAATTACCGGATAATTAATTAAAAGGCCTTACAAAAATGCAACATGTTTATGTAAAACCATGAAGGACCGATGCATATCATTAGATCCATGACATATCTTGTAAATGCAATCAAAATATGTACTAGGGTGTGAAAGATGAGAAAAACGAGGTATATGGCATGCCTTTGCATATATACGCTAAAAAACCTTGACAATAATTGCGTAGAACAGATACCGGAGGGACTGGGAAGACCTTGGCTGGGTTTTTCAAAAAAGAAAACCGAACAAAAAGTGAGCCAGCTCTGCTGAAATATCTCAAGGGAGGGGCAGCCGAGTAGTGATGGGGTGATGGTTAGGCTTTGAGGGTTTTTAAAAGAATAAAATTAGTGTATATTTGGGCCTATGTTTTAAAATAGTGAGTGAAGTGGGCTTGGCCCAAAAATCTACTAGCATAAGCCCATGAGGCCCAACAACACGCTTGTAAAATATTTTGTTTGGCACGTTGATAGGATCGGGTAAAGGTGAAAGAGTGTTTAGAAGAGGGGTTGAATAAACACTAACAATTTTCACAACCTTTTCTTGTTTTGTACGTCAGTTTAGTGATAAACTGATACTCGAGAATCTTGTAAGTCGATATCAATCATATAAAAATTAAAGTGCGGAAATACACTGGATATAATAAAATTGAAATAAGAAGACACAAGTTTTACGGATGTTCGGAAATTTCAAACACTCCTACGTCACCCCTTCTATCACAGATATATGATATTCACGAAAAGACTTTGATCAATATAAAGAGTTGTACAGACCCGCTTCAGTTATGGACTTAACAATGCCAAATTGAAAATCTTAGTTACAAACAAGTTTACAGTAATCGAATAGACTGAAATAATTTAGCACAACTGATCTCTTCAAGATCATGTATTAAAGCAATAACAGTTTGTGCTTGTGAGCTCGAAGTCTAGATTTTAATGTTATGAATGTATACAACAAGCGTGAGCAAAGATTTCAGCAGAGTAATAGTTCAGTTTAAAGTATAATAATCGGGTCGATTCAGACTTGGAGAAAATCAGAGAGTTTCTCAGCTGTTCTTATCTGCTATTTATAGGCTTTGCCTCCAACGTTAATATTGAATGCAATTTGAAACTTTCTATCTGTTGATTGCCACGTCAATATTCTTCTGACAGTCGTACACTGCAGCCTTTATGAAATGCGGCGATCCCACTACTTATTGCAGTCAGCTTTTGTATAGTTGTCGGTCGAACATCCTTTTCCTTAACTAATGACATGTCCTGCTAAAAGATCATCTGATAGAATGTAGCTGATAAGCTCACAACTGTTTGTAGTAACTGATCAGTTCCAATTGATCAGTCAGTTGTGTGCGTAGTTCAGTTGCTTTCTAAAATCTGCATACTAATTTTCAGTTATGGGCAACCGATAGTTTGCATATTTTAAATCAGTTTCTATCAGTCTTCTTGATCAGTTAGTTCAATATTTTAATCTTTCAGTTTGTCAAACTTCCGAAATTCAGTTTCCAACAATTTCTCCCTTTTTGGCGTTTCACAAAACTTAGAAAATATGAACTGATCAACTGAACTCATTGTAGATAAAATAACCTTTTATTGAACTTTCAATGTAAAGATTCGTACAAAGAATGAAAGACTAAATGAATCTTCTAACTGACTAAAATAATCTTAAAAATCTTCCAAATATCTTCAGTTTGTTGTAGATTCATTCTTTGTTGATTGCTCCTGCTGATCTTTTCCTTCTTTTTCCCCCTTTTTGTCAAACCCATCAACCTTCTTGGATAACATACGAACATCCGAGGAAAGGTTTGATACTACATTCATCAGAATGTTTTGCATCAAGTCCATTCTTTTAGAGACAATGTTTTCCAAAAACGAAGGCGTCTTGAGAACAAGGCTTGAGTTTGGATGTGTGCTTGAGCTGACTGAAATCGCTGACGACTCAACCAGCTGATTACTACAGATGCAGTTACATCCTTTGTGATTTGCTGAAGTCTCCCCATAGTGTATTCCTTTGCGGAGTCGAGCTTCATAGTTTTCAGAAATTGGGTTGACTTGATGTTAGAAATGGAAGTCATTATACCGACAAAGTGGGTTTGAATCGCCTGAATTTCTTCGAACATGGATTCAGTTTCAATTGATATACCAGGATACATGGCTCCAGAGGTTTTTGGTTCATGCTCCCTGTTTTCTTGATTAAAGATCACCAAGGCCCTATCGGTTGTTTCAGCTTGAAGACTAACCATTTCTGGAATATCATCTGGTATAGCTTCCTGATGAAGCTGTGGAGGAGAAGAAAGATTCGGAACAACAGTAGAACTTGAAGGCTCTGTATGTGGTTGATCAGCTGATTCAGCAGTTGGTTGCTTAGCTGATTAAGAAATTGGTTCTTCAGTTGTTTGAGAAATTGAAACTGTGATTGGCTCTTCAGCTAGAACCTTTCCAGATTGTACCAAGTGCATATGAGCCTATTCAGTTGTTAGAACGATTTTTTTCAGTCATGGGAGATGATTGGACTAGCTCTTTAATTTCTATGACAACTGCCTGTTCAGTCGTGTCAGTTGACTAAACTGGCTCTTCAGTTGGTTGAGGAATGTCCTGGGAAGCTGGTTCTTTAGTCGTGATTTGTTCTTCAAATGCTTCTGTAGTAATGAGCTGAATATCAGAGGCACCTGATTTAATAACTTCGTCGATATTTGTCGATGATAATTCAGCATCAGTATATAGTTGAAGTTCGGCAGTTGGGGATCTAGGAGCAGAAGCTGACAGTTGCACATCCTTTGAGGAAGAATCAGTTACTTGTTCAGAAGCTTCAGCAACTGGTTCTTGGGATGGCTTTTGATGTTGAACTGATTGTTGAGCTTCCTCTTCTGATGAAAGATTTCGGGAATCTGCTGGAATAGTCAGTTCTTGATCCAGTTCCCAATGTTTAATCTGCATCTGTAATGACAAAAGATCCGAGTCCAGTTGATCATGAACTGCTTTGTCATTAAAGACAGTTGGACTGGTGGGATCATAATTTTGGCGTAGCTTATCAATCATTTGTTTTAACTTCTTTGCAAATACTTGGTCAAAGAAGTACTTCTTCCTATGCAAAGTTTAAACCGCTGAAGCTGCCTTGACCATTTTTAGGACTATAGTTTCCAGGGCAATAAATTTCTTCAAAAATGATTTCTTCTGTAGTTGCCTGGCAAACACTTCAGTCCTAAACCTGACCCATTCATCATAAGAATTTAACTTAGTCTCAGAAAACTCATTGAACTCTTTCCAGATTAGGTCAATATGAGTTTGAATTGTGTTTGTGGGTCTGGGTTCTTTTGGTATCTTAGCCTTGCTCTTTGAGTCAGTTATAACACGAGGAATACTCAGTCATGATCTAGTTGCATCAACCATTTCTCTATTTACTATCCCTTTGGTTCTGGCAAATGACAGAGGGGGCTAGAGATAGTGATCAATGGAGCTTTAACTCCAGCAAGTTTCTTCTTATCACCAGATTCGGTGATAGTCTTCTTGTGTTGAGCAACAGGAGGAGGTAACTGATATTCAGTTGAAGATCCAACTAATATTGCTCTCAAAGGAGTAGCCTTGATCGGATTCCAGCTCTAGATTTATCAGTCTGTCATTTGGGTTTGTGCTTAGAACAGTTGTTGGTTTTGTCTTGATAGTTCTGGGATTCTTGACGATTTTAGGAGAGGGAGTCTTCTTGTGGGGACCCGGGCTCTAAATCGATTCGATCTGGGATTAATTGGATCTGTGAGAAAATGTGGGTCAAATTTTCGCTTTTTAACATTAATTCTAATGAATATAAATAAGCATAAGGACTTTATTTATTTTTCAAACATACAAACATGTCTTGTTCTAATACATCAACCTAACTAGTGTTTACTACAAAATACAAGTACAAGCAATCCAAGTCTAATAAGTGTCACTAGTCATCTTCTGCGCCCGTAGTCACCACGCTATCTCGAACTCATCTCTGTAGTGACCCAGATCCTGCCCCAGCTGTTGTTATGCACACATACAGACATAACAACAGCCGGAAACTCCGGTGAGAACAAATCCCAGTATAAAACATGTATACATGGTAACATAAAATCATGAATCATGTATAAAAGCAATAATAATGGGTTCCATAGTCTATGAAACCAATCTATATAGTCATGCAATGCAAATCAAATCATGTCTTGACTCAACTCGACTCTACTCTAGGGATCCTGGGGTGAATAAGACGTTACTGTCTGTTACCTACCCTCCCAATCGGGGTAACTGTACGTCTTACTCCTAGACTTCGGTCGTGTCTGTATCGAATGTCTACAATCGGAGGAAGTCTGCTCCTATGCGTCGATACACCGAACGTCTAGTTTGACAAATCTGTCAATGACTCTCCTATCTCAATGCTTGAATATAAATCTATAGATAAAGCATGATTATATCAAGAGATTTGAATATAAATCCATAAAAAATCTAAATCATATCAAAGAGATAAACAATAAATCTAGTATGTGATTTTTGTTGGGAAACCAAGCAATCCAAGTCTAATAAGTGTCACTAGTCATCTTCTGCGCCCGTAGTCACCACGCTATCTCGAACTCATCTCTGTAGTGACCCAGATCCTGCCCCAGCTGTTGTTATGCACACATACAGACATAACAACAGCCGGAAACTCCGGTGAGAACAAATTCCAGTATAAAACATGTATACATGGTAACATAAAATCATGAATCATGTATAAAAGCAATAATAATGGGTTCCATAGTCTATGAAACCAATCTATATAGTCATGCAATGCAAATCAAATCATGTCTTGACTCAACTCGACTCTACTCTAGGGATCCTGGGGTGAATAAGACGTTACTGTCTGTTACCTACCCTCCCAATCGGGGTAACTGTACGTCTTACTCCTAGACTTCGGTCGTGTCTGTATCGAATGTCTACAATCGGAGGAAGTCTGCTCCTATGCGTCGATACACCGAACGTCTAGTTTGACAAATCTGTCAATGACTCTCCTATCTCAATGCTTGAATATAAATCTATAGATAAAGCATGATTATATCAAGAGATTTGAATATAAATCTATAAAAAATCTAAATCATATCAAAGAGATAAACAATAAATCTAGTATGTGATTTTTGTTGGGAAACTAAAATTGAATCTCATTTGAGTTGTGTCTTCCCCAAACAAAACATGAATTCTACCTTTCGTCGCACAATGTCTGTCGATGTCGAAGTCTCGAATACGAATCTTACCAATATAAATCTGAAATGGTAATGTTGAATGTTCAATATCAATCCATAATTCAATTTGATACATGTACATATCAATATCTAATCTCGGTACATTTCGACGGCATAACGACGTAATTTCTCAATACCGGTCAAATCAACACAGTAAAATCAATATCCACAATTCACCATTCTCTTCATAACACAATCAAAACTCTGAAATCTGAACATATTCAATCATATACAGGCTGAAATTTCATAACAATTGCGTACGATAATATTTCTTCGATCCGACTTCGAATATATAAAAAGTTTAGATTGTGTTATGAAGAGAATGGTGAATTCTGAACATATTCAATCATATACAGGCTGAAATTTCATAACAATTGCGTACGATAATATTTCTTCGATCCGACTTCGAATATATGATTACCAACTTCACAAGAACACATAATAGGTATCATATCATAATTTCTCCAACATGTAACTTTCAAAACATGCTGAAAAGATATAAAAAGTATACCCTTTTGAAGCCCTTGTCAAGAGGAGTCCAAATCTTGTCTCGGATTTAAATTTGGATGCCTAAATCTTACAAGATCACAATTACAAGCATGAGGGATGAAGTTTTAAATTTTCGAGTGATGTCGCGCATATGCGCGAGACGTGTACTTCAAAGAAGGAGCCATGTGTTCTTAGCCATGCAATGTATATAGTGAAGTGCTAAATTTATCCTCAATTCATAGATAAGAAACGAAGGACTCCAGAGAGAAAACTTCATCCCTCATGCTATCACTCGCGCATATGCGCGAGACGTACGGGTCTCGGCAATACAACACCTCGCGCATATGCGCGCTTCAACTCGCGCATGTGCACCAAACTCACTGGAGGTGTCGCGCATATGCTCGCCTTATCTCGCGCATGTGCGCCAATGTCTCTGGACGTGTCGCACATGTGCGCGCATTTCTTCGCGCATGTGCGCCAATGCTACTGTAATTCTCGTGCATATGCGCGAATATCTTCGCGCATGTGCGCCGTCTGTTCTATCCTATTTTGAATATTTCCTCATCTCATCTCAATTAGTACTTTTCGTGACATGTCATGCATTCTCATATCTTCCGAGTCTCACGTCAATGAAGACTAATAATCTCGAGCCTTACACTTCTCAGAATCAGTCTCACTGACAATCAGTTTGCGTTTGATCATCCTCTTTTGAACTATCTACTTTGCTTTCTTAACTGATTTGGGAGCCTCATGCGTCCCAATATCCCTTTTCACCTTAATGAACTATTCAGGAGAGATGTCCGACTTGAGCTTCGGCAGCTGGGCATTCTTCACATTCTGAGAGGTCATCCAATTTAAAAATCTTTCTTCAATGTGAAGAATGTTCAGCTGCCGAAGCTCAACCTGGAAATCTCTCAATGTAATCAGACATTGATTAATCGACAGAATTGAGTTTGTAGGAACTCAAGTGAAGAAGCCGGGCGTCGGTGCATTATAAGCCAAGATGTTGGACAGAACATCTGGCACCCGAGCGGTAGGAAAAGACCGCCCGAGAGCCAGTGAACCATAAGTTTACCATTCGGACAGAACGTATGGCGCCCGAACGGTAGTTTTTGACCGCCCGAGCTCCAGCGGATGATAAGATGAGGGCTTGGATAGAACATGCCGCGCCCGAGCGGCAAATTACAACCGCCCGAGCGCCGCCTCAAATAGTTGGAAAAAGAGACACGTATCATTGCCCATGCAATTTGATATATATATATATTTATATATATATATATATATATATATATATATATATATATATATATATATATATATATATATATATATATATATATATATATATATATATGGTCATTCCTCCAGCAATTCAGATGAAAGAAGCTCGAGAAAATCCTCCAGAAATCCTTCCGCCTTTTCATAGTTTAGATTTGTGATTGTGCAAGATCCGTCCGTCTGAATTTCAATCTGACTTCAGTACTGTACTTCTCTTGTCAAGAGATTCAACAAGACGTAAGTTTTACTACATTTTGATATGATTTGAAAATATTATATTGAAGGAATCAGATATGATTCATATATGGTGTTCTTGAGTTATTAGACATCGTATAATCAAAACTGGATTGAAGAACAAATACCTTATGAAATTGTTATGATTTTCAGAAGGGATTTGATTGCGATTTGATATCATATTTGTATTGTTATTGATTATGAGTTATTAATATACACTGATCTGTATTACCGGTATTTTGGAATTATACTTTCGTGCCGTCAGAATTTGATAAGACTGAGATATCTTGATTTGAATGGTATATTGATACATTATATTCGATATTGTCATTTCAGATTTGATATTGACAGATTTGAATTCTAGAATTCGACTTCATCTGACCGAGAAAAGAAATGTATAAATCAATGTTAACCGGGAGATCGACTCGAGTCAGATTGGACTGGAGTTTCCCAAAAACCACATACTTTACTTTATTTCATTGATGTTTGCAATTCACGAGATTGATATTCTTAGTCTATTAATTTATAGCAGAGCGTATATTGAGTCATGGGCGGAGATGCCTAGTCATTGGCGGATATGTCGAGACACTGGATGTTTGATTTATATTGATGTCGCTTAGGAGTAGATCGACACCTATCGCTGATATTCGATATATGTGCCAATGTGTAGGAACCGGGATCCCTAGATTAGAGATGAGTCGAGTCTGAGATGACGAGTCACTAGTTGATTTACATTTTTATATCGATTCATCTTTTCAGATTTGATACATGTTATTGATGACTACTTATGATTTCATATATGTTTTTATATGATTGCATTTTATTTATACTGGGATTATATTCTCACCGGAGTTATCCGGCTGTTGTCGTGTTTGTATGTGTGCATGACAACAGGTGGGACGGGATAAGAGTGAAGAAGAGGATGAGAGAGAACAAGTTAGCGTGGAGATCCAGATCAGAAGTAAATAGGCTTCAGCACTTGATATATAGTAGTTGAACCCTAGTTTGATTTTAATGTATTAAGTACGAGACATGTACTTTACTTTATATATATATATATATATATATATATCGAAGTGATTCCATTACGTTCCGCATTTGTATAAAAATATTTTAGACCCTGTTTTATCTTAATTGATAAAATTATTCCCAAGAACGATTAAGAATGAATTAACGTCCGGGTCCCCACAGCGGTGATAGTGATGTTGTAGTCAGGAGAGATAAATCCATTGGCATGGAGATCCTGAATCTCTTTTGGATAAATTTCTTGGGAAGATAATCCCAGAAATGTCTTCAGTCCAGCAACCTCTAGTTGGAGAAACACATTCTTGATATCCTTGTCCTGGACAGACAGGACTGAATTAAAATCAATTTCTATTGCGTTCAGCATGTACGCCGGAGCTTGATTTGCCATTGCTGAAGGATTGGTTATCAGCGAGTGAGAAAATTATGTGTATTGATTTGCTCTGTAGACTGAAATACGCATAAACAAATTGAAATGAAGCGGGTTCAAGTACATATGTATGTGACTGTTCAAATTTTCGGACACGTGTCAGCCCTTGATTAAATCGTGTTTCGTGTGGTGAAAATGTGTGCAGAATTTAAATGGGCTACGTGGGGCCACGTTTTAAAACACTATTCATTGAAAGACATCAATTAAATGCGTAATTATCAGTCACATCACTTGTTATGAAATATTTATCGATTATTAGTTAACTTATTGGAGAAGATCAGTTAGGTCATAAACTGAGTGATCAGTTGAAAGGTGAGTCATTTCAGTTGAAGACCAACTGATTGTTGTCTTCTCGGTTAACCGTATATGATCAATATTCTCCCTCAATATATGCATATTAATAAAAGAAAGGGTAAGAGAAGTTTAGTCTGAATAATTCAATGGCCTTTCGGTTGACTAGAGCTTCTTCATCTTCTTCAATATATGGCTGTCTATAAGTAAGAGCAAAGTTATTAGATAATAAAAGTTAAACACCAATGGATAGTTCAAGCATTTCCAATGTCCCTCTTTATGCATTAACACCTCGTCGTTTGGAGAGTTTGAAGGAAGATAGCAAAGAACTCGTCTTTTCAAAGGTCATGTCCACTTGGACCAAGATACACGAGCTCCAGACCATTCAACGTGATGGATTAGTTGCTACTGATAAGCAGAGAGAAACTGCAAGAAAGTATAAGAGGTGTCTTGAAGTCAACCATACTTCAGATCTTGCCACTAATGAAGGTCTTATTCAGTTGATGCTTATGAAAGAGTGGAATGTGCTGGAAAAGATTTCTTATTCAGAACGTTTTAGAAGAGTTAACTGTCATGAATTATCTAATTGGTTGTCCCTTTGGCAAGATTCCACTGAAAGGGAACTGAATCGTGTAATCTGGATGAGATTTTAACTATAAATTGTAGTTTCGATTAATTGTTGTTTCCTTATCTCCATATGAACTAATATCAATTGACAAACAGTTAACTTACTCATAAAGACTAACTAAATAGTTATTAACTGATAATTGACTAACTGAATAAAATTAACAACAACTGACATAATAGCATTATCATTGATATAATTAGGACATATCAATTAAACCAAGAATATTGCAAAAATGAGGAAACGTAGTCTCTGGTAACGGTTTGGTGAAGATGTCAGCTGCTTGTTGTTCAGTTGTTATGTATTTCAGCCTTATTACTTTCTTCGGAGCATGATCTCTGATGAAGTGATGCGTGACATCGATATGCTTGGTCCTAGAGTGAAGAACTGGATTGTATGTAATTCCAATCATGCTTGTATTAACACAAAATATTGGTGATTCTTTTGCAATGACTCCATAGTCTTTCAGTTGTTGCTTGATCCAGGTCAGTTGTGCACAACAGCTTCCAGCATCAAGATATTCTACTTCAGTTGTGGATGTTGCTATGGATGTTTGCTTTTTATTGAACCATGAAATCAGTCTGTCTTCTAGAAACTAACATGATCCCCTGGTGCTTTTACGATCTACTTTACATCCTGCATAATCTACATCTGAATATCTAACTAAATTGAAAGAAGAGTCCTTAGCATACCATAAGCACACATTTTGTGTTCCTTTAAGATATTTTAAGATGTGTTTAGTAGCTGAAAAATATGATTTCTTAGGATCTGCCTGAAATATAGCAAACATACAAATAACAAATACAATATCAGGACAACTAGCAGTGATGTACAATAATGAACCTATTAAACCTCTGTAAATTATCTTCTCAACTGATATCCCCCCTTGATCATTGTCTAGTTTTATTGATGAACTCATGGGAGTATTTGCAGCTAAACATGTTTCCATGTAAAATTTATTAAGCAATTCCTTCGTATATTTGGTCTCAATGATAAAAGTACCAATTTCCAGTTGCTTCACTTGCAGACCGAGGAAAAATGTCAGTTCACCCATCATACTTATCTCGAATTTTTCCTGCATTAACTTGGCAAATTTCTCACATAATTTGGGGTTAGTTGACCCAAAAATAATATCATCAACATATATTTGCACAAGTAAAATGTGATCATTCTTTGAAAATTTGAACAGAGTCTTATCTACTGATCCAACAGTAAAATCATGATCAGTTAAGAATTTTGAAAGATTTTCATACCAAGCTCTTGGAGCTTGTTTAAGACCATATAAGGCTTTGTTATAATGTTAAACATGATCAGGAAGAAAGCGATTAACAAAAAATGGTGGTTTTTAAGTGGTTCACTTTAAAGTTCTTGAATGAGGCATAAGCAAGGAACATTTTGATTGCTTCCAGTCTTGCAACTGGTGCATGAGTTTCATCGTAATATATTCCTTTCTTGCCTATATCCTTGTGCAACAAGTCTCGCTTTGTTGCGCACAACTGAACCATCTTCTTTCAGTTTGTTTTTGTAAACCCACTTTGCACCTACAATGGTTTTAGAAACTGGTCTTGGAACTGAGTTCCAGACATTGTTATGGGTAAACTGATTTAGCTCTTCTTCATGGCATTTATCTAGTTAGGATCAGCAAAAGCATCATCAGTTTTCTTAGGTTCTAGTTGGGAAACAAAAGCTGAATGAATGAATAAATTAAACATTTGATTATGATTTCTTACCGGATCAGATGGATTACCTATTACCAATTATGGTGGATGTGATTTCTTCCATCTGTACTCAGCATTTGTTGCATCCAACTCAGCAACTGCTTTAATTGGCAACTGAAAATTTTCTTCAGTTTCAGTTGCTGCTGTATCAGTTGGTAACTTAGTATTATCATTTTGCTCCACCAACAGATTATCAGTAATAATTTCTTGTTTAACTAATTGATCCAGCACTTCTCGTTCTGGTGTTTGAATGATATTTCGATTGATGTGATTCTCTTCTTCATTATCATCCTTCAAACTGATATCTGTAAAGCGATCAACTATCTCAACTGGATTAGTTGGCTTATCGGTTAGTACAGATTCATTAAATACAACATGAATAGACTCTTCTACATTCAAAGTGCATTTTTTAAAAACTATGTAAGCTTTACTAATTGATGAATACCCAAGAAATATTCCCTCTGCGGATTTAGCATCAAAAGCTTTTAAATTATTTTTGTCATTATCAAGAATAAAACATCTGCAGCCGAATAATTTGAAATAAGGAACCATGCTTTTGCGTCCATGCCAGATCTCATACGGTGTTTTCAAATGATTCTTAATAATCATTGGTCTGTTCTGAGTGTAACATGCAGTGTTTCCTGCTTCTGCCTAAAAACCTCTGAGAAATATCAGAATCAGCAAGCACTGTTCAAGCAGCTTATTTAATGGTCTGATTTCTTCTCTCAGCTACACCATTTTCCTGAGGACTTATTGCTGTTGAGAGCTCATGCTTGATCCCAGTATTTTCTAAAAATTGTGAAAGATTTTGATTGATGAATTATATAAATGCCCGAAAATTTGTGCTTGAAAATTTTCGGAAAATTAAAAATTTTCTTTTTTAAATAATGAAAATGCCTCATTCATAACTAAACCGATAAACAAAGTTTGATATTCAAAAATGGCAGCGGAAGGAAATATTTGTTTGCAAAATAACAATTTAAGAATATCCAACAACTGATAAAAATGTTTGCATAAAGCGGTAAGTACTGTAAATGAGGTCCTCGGGTGCCACTACTGTCGACCCAAGCTGGCTCACTGGTCCCCGCCCTCGGCCCCATGCTCATCAGTACCTACAACAATCAAGTCTAGTGAGCCTAAAGACTCAGCATGCATATATCGTAGATAACGAGTAAATACTATATTAAAACTTGCATGGGATATAACATCGTGTCATGGGGCATACTGAAAATAACTTGAACTGAGCAATTATAATACGTGCATAACTGAACTGAAAAATCATAGTAAAAATGTTTGCTCCTTGGAGCCCTGTACTGAAATAAAATGTAATAATTTTCTGTAAGAACTGTCCGATCACTGGCGACCGGGTGGTACCAAACTGAACTGACCGGTAACTGGCTACTAGGGGTACCAAACTGAACTGACCGGTAACTGGCACCCGGATAAAATAATTCTCCCATGATAGTGAATTGACCACAAGCAATATCGCATAAATCTCAAAAATAAGTATTTTCTATTTTTATGCACATAATATAATTAAATGACAAAAAGAAATATCCTGTAATAATTTTTTTTCTGATAGGGTTGGATCGCTCCCATTTCGCTGCGACTTAAATCTAACATGAAAAATATGCAAATGATTTACTTGACCAAACTTTGCAATTAAATCTGAAAACTGAGACAATTGCGCCTAACGACTTCGTATTTAATCATGACTCCGAACCAACCCGAACCAACACTGAACCACCATATAGTCATGATTAAAATACGCCTAAAATGATGAAATAATGCTCCTAAATTTACAGTACACGAAATTTAGTGAATGGAGGCCAAAAACATGAAACGCTCTTTCGAGAGTCATCTTGGCACATTGCACCGTAAATTCTCGTACGACATCTAAAATGATCCGAATTACGAACGGACAAAAACATGACCTTCCTAACTCGATGATCACTGTCCAGTCCAAGGCCATAGGCTAAAGGCCAACCAAGGACCCGGAACACGCCTCTGAACCGCAGCACGCTTGCTGTCAAAATTACAGCAGCTGTGCCTTCGCTTTTCTTGGGTCGTTTTCGAGACTACCGAGCATTGTGGCTTGAACCACCCACCAGAGGCCCTTACCAACATTCTAGGGAATGGTTTGAACCATGGCTATGGGCCCTAGGCCAGCCACAATTCGAACCACCCCACAATTACAGCCACACTCCCAGCCGAGGTCACAAGCTGTGCACACATGGGATAGTGCTGTCGTTTACTGTCATGGATCATCCTCGTGGTCATTTGGTTGGCCATGGCATGATCTAGACATCCAGGGGTATGGTATGAACCGTGGCTATGGGCTAGAGGCCAACCCAGATTCACACCACACCCCCAAACTCGAAAGTTACACAAGCAGAATTTCGAAAGGGGAAAGGGGTTGTTCATGAGTTTTGATTTAAAACTGATACCGCCATGGACCGAGCCCCAAAAAGGCAACTTGGTCACGTCTTAGACATGATAGGGAAGTGTTCCAACCATGGCTATAGGCCCCTAGGGCAGCCAAGATCAGAAACTCCCTCCCTTGACAGCAACTATACAAATCGAGACTCAAAGGGACACATGTGGGGTGTTGCTGTCACATGTGCGTTTCCAGCGTGTATGGGACTGAAAGAATGGACCACCATGGTCTTGACACACCCTAGTACGTGTCTATACGCAGCCCGAGCCCTTGGAGTCGAGCCAACCACCTGTACTCAAAGAAACAAGCGAACGTGAAGATTGAAATGGAGGAACAAAAATCTGTGCAGAATTTTTCCAATGAACTTGCTGTCCCATTCGGTTTTTGTTTTAAAATTCGTGAGCATGATGTAAAAAAATTGTTACTATGGCTTGATTGAAGAGCAAGGAGAATATACACATGCCTGGATATTTTGTTTTGAAGAAAACAAAAGGAATACACGACGCGGCGCGGAGGAGACGGAGCGCTTTTCTACCTTGCTTGCTAAACGATTTCTCTCTTATTTTTCTAGTGCTCTCACACGATTTTCCCCCTGGTTTAGATTCTGGAAATCTCGAAATAAAGGAGGGGAGAACGGTTGGGAGAGGTGTAGGAAAGATTGCGAGATAAAGGAATGAAATATTCTTGCTATCTTTCTAGTTGTGAGATATGGAAAATATGGGTGAAAATAAAAGATTTTTGAGGGATGATAAGGGTGTATTAGATCGAAAATTGAGTCTAGGTGCAAAGGAAAAATTGTTTAATTAGGGATTGATAGTGATTTAAAAGTTGAGAGAATATATCTATCTAGAAAAGTTTAAGGAGGAATAATTAAAGAATGAGTTGAAAAATCACAATTAAATCTTTTAAAATGTGGAGAGGCCCAATTTTCTTATCAATCAAATGAGATAGAATATTGCTTAAATATTAATTAAGTGAGGATTTAAATTGAGGGAATTATTTATCATGAATGGATAGGGAAAGATATTAATTAAATGGGTTGTCAACAAATTTTTAAATTAAATTAAAGGGGCCGAAAATTTCATATAAAATGGAGGGAAAAATATCTCTTAAATATTGCATTTTTAATTTTTAGTGTTTTATCTTCCCATTAAATATTTTAGAAAATTAAGGATTTAATTATTGAACTTTATTTACTACTTATCTCCACTTATTTAAATAATTCCTTAAACCTTCTTTTACAATAAATTTACTTATTATTTATCTTAAATAAATTTTAGAAAATGTTTTCTTACTAATAAATTTTATCTCTTTACTCAAACTCCGGTCCTGCCTTACTGAATTAACTGAAAAGAATAAAATCTAAACTACTGAATAAATTAATTAACTTCAAAGAAAGCATTTAAATACTCATGCAATGAAGTCAATTTAATTTAAAATACTTGAATTATGCATGGCTTATACTGTAAGGGCCAAGATCTTGATTCTGTTAATATGAGATTTTGATTATATTAATCTGAGATTATTGATTTTAAACTAATGTGATTATAGCCGGGCCATTACGAGACCAAATCGGACCAAGCATATGAATTACATAGCCTGGGGACAGAGAGTCTGGCGCCCGAGCGGTAGTTTTTGACCGCCCGAGCGCCAGTGTTCATTAAATATTTGTCGCGGGCAGAAGAGGTGGCGCCCGAGCGGTAGTTTTTGACCGCCCGAGCGCCAAGGTGTAACTCAGAAACGCTTGGACAGAGACTGCCGCGCTCGAGCGGTAGTTTAGCACCGCTCGAGCGCCGACCCAATTTCAAGAAAAATGAGCCACGCATCTTGGCATGCAACTTGTGATATATATATATATATATAAATCGTTCCTTCAGAATAAAGAAGGAGAAAGAACGAGAAAAGGTCAGAATAATTGTGTGAAAAATCCTTACGCCTTTTGTAAAAGATCCGTCCGTTAGATTTTAAATCTGACTTTGGTACCGCGTTCCTATCAATGTAGGCTACAACTAGACGTAAGTTTTACTACGTTTTAACATGTTTTGAAATTCTGATGTTGTTAGAATTGAATACACGTTATATATGTTGTTCTTGACATGTTAGACAGCGTAGAATCGAAGTCAGAGTAAGAAACGGACTGAATATGAAATTGTTGTGAATTTCATAATGAAATTAACTAGAATTGATGTCAGATTCGTATGGTGGTTGATTGTAAATTATTGGAATTGGTATAGACTGATATAGTATTACCAGCATCGCAAGATTGTACTGTTGTACTCTCAGAATTTGATAAAACAGAGATTTTGTGATTTGATTAGAATATTGATACAGAATATTGATATTGTCATTGCCAGATTGAACAGTGACAGACTTTGACTCAGGACTTTGATTGTATCAGAACGACAGCAAGAAAGGTATAAATAAATGTTGATTCGGGATTGCACAACTCGAGTTAGGTTTGACTTGAGTTTTCCTAAATCACATACTTTATTTTATTGCATTGATAGTTGCAGATTATCAGATTGATATGTTAATCTATTGACTTAGAGCAGAGTCAGAGTCCGAGTCTAGGGCAGATCAGCCTAGCTAGGGCAGAACCGCCGAGTCTTTGTCAGAACCGATAAGACTCTAGACTTACGGTGTATCGATAAGCTTTAGATGTAGATCGACGTCTATCGTAGACACTCGATACAGCATACCAAAGTCTAAATTAGATTGGGATCCCTAGATTTGAGATAAGATAAGATTAGATTACGAGTCATTGATTCGTGTAGTCAGATTGGATACATGTTTTGATGTTTGTTTATGCTTTTATATATGTGTTATATGAATGCATTTAATACATTGTTTATACTGGGATATTTATATCTCACCGGAGTTATCCGGCTGTTGTCTTGTTTGTATGTGTGCATGGCAACAGGTGGGACAGGTACGGGGTCACAAAGGTGAAGACAGACCGAGATTAGAGTGGTGATACCGGACTTGGACTAGAGCTAGGGTTTAAACACTTGATAGTAATTGTTGAACCTGAGTATGTATGATTGTATATTTTATCAGATTTATACTTTTATACTGATATGTATAGGAGTTTGATTCCATTACCTTCCGCATTTTAAAAAAAAAAATTTAGACCCTGATTATTATAATTGATTTAGTCCCAATGACGATTAAGCAGATGATTAGCGTCCGGGTCCCCACAACAGATGGTATCAGAGCGATAGATCCTTTAGATTAAGATAGAAGAGGCTAGTGAGTGGGGTAGATTGAGGTTTTCTTTCCTGCTTTTAAATGCTAGCATGTCTTACTGCTTTATTACATATTACTTGTTTATCTGATTTGATATAGTAATATGTTTTAATGAGATTGGATCAGTACTGATTCTAGATCAGCAGTAAGATGATCAGAGGAGGATTGAAACAGAATTGTGGTAATTGTTGCTAATCTATTTGATTATCAGATATGCCTCCGAGACGAGTACCAGAACAGGGAAATACATCCAATCCTCCAATGGATGTCACTCCGACTCCAATGGAAACGTTACTGAAACGATTTCAGTCATTTCATCCGCCAACCTTGAAAGGAACAGAGAACGCTGTAGAGTGTGAGAGTTGGCTTGATGATATTGAGATGCTATTCGAATCCTTGGAGTATACAGATGAGAGAAGAGTGAAATTGATTGGACATCAGCTGCACGATGTTGCAAAAGACTGGTGGATCACGAGAAAGAGAGCCATGGAGCATAGAGGTACGATTATTACCTGGAATATATTCAGAACTGAATTTTATCAACGATTCTTTCCAGTGTCGTACCGGAAGGACAAGAGGGCGGAGTTTGACAATCTAAGGCAGGGACAGATGAATATAGAAGAATACGTGTCAAAGTTCTCCTCCTTGCTGAAGTTTGCTCCACATGTGGCTGACAGTGAAGAAGCTACTGCTGACCAGTTCATCAATGGCCTGAACCCCGATATTTTCACATTGGTGAACACAGGGCGACCGAATAATTTTACTGACGCCCTGAACAGAGCTAAGGGAGCAGAAGCCGGTCTGATGAGACAGAAAGGGGCTTCATTTGTGCCTCCAGCACCGAGACCACAACAACCACCTCCCAGATTTGAGGGTGGCAATAGCAGTGGAGGGAAGAAAGAATTTTTGAAAGCCAGAGGAAAGCAATTCAAGAAATCTGGCAGTAGTTCTTCCAGCTCCGGTGGTTCCAGAACGAGCCAGAGTTACACTGGAGTTTATTGCAAGACTTGCGGAGGAAGACATGCTACTGAGCAATGCCAGGGAGTGACTGGTAGTTGCAATTTCTGTAAACAGCCGGGACACTTTGCTAAAGTATGTCCACAGAGAGGTTTGCAGAGAGCTCAGGGGCCGAGTCATCGGGATCAGCAGCACAGACTGAGAGACGATCAGCTGCTTTTCATACATTCCAGCCAGCGCCAGCTCAGTCACAGCAGAGGCCAAGAGGAAGCCAGACAGTTGGTCAGCCTCCGAGACCGCAGGCCAGAGTCTTCGCTTTGACAAAAGAGCAGGCCCAGGAAGCACCAGATGACGTTGTGGCAGGTAACTGTTCTTTATGTGGTTATCCTGCTTACGTATTAATTGATACCAGTGCTTCACACACATTTATTTCTGAACGATATGCATTAAGTCATGCATTGCCTGTAGAATTTTTAGCTACTGTAGTGTCTGTCTCTTCGCCTTTGGGGACGGGTTTGATATCCGTGAATTCGGTTAAACATTGTATGCTACAGTATGACGGGCATGAGATTGAATTAGATTGCATCGTACTTGGGTTGTCCGATTTTGATTGTATTATTGATATTGATATGCTGACCAAGTACAGAGCGACAGTTGATTGTTTCCACAAGATAGTGAGATTCAGACCAGATATGGCTGAAGAGTGGAAATTTTACGGTAAGGGTTCTAGATCGAGAATTCCTTTAGTATCCGTACTATCTATGACTCGATTGTTACAGAAAGGAGCAGAAGGGTTCCTTGTATATTCAGTAGATTTACTGAAGTCAAATCCAGCATTGGCAGATCTGCCAGTGGTACGTGAGTTTGCTGACGTTTTCCCAGATGAGATCCCAGGATTACCTCCAGTTAGAGAGATAGACTTCAGCATTGAACTGATGCCAGGTACAGTACCGATTTCTAGAGCTCCGTGCACCAGTTGAATTGAAAGAATTGAAAGACCAGCTTGAAGATTTACTGGCCAAGGGGTACATCAGACCGAGTGTTTCTCCTTGGGGTGCTCCAGTACTGTTTGTAAGAAAGAAAGACGGCTCGATGAGACTCTGCATCGACTATCGGCAACTGAACAAGGCAACGATAAAGAATAAATATCCTTTGCCTCGTATCGATGATTTATTCGATCAGCTGCAGGGTTCTTCAGTATATTCCAAGATTGATTTAAGATCGGGATATCATCAGCTGAGAGTCAGAGATTCTGATATCTCAAAGACAGCATTCAGAACCAGGTATGGACACTATGAATTTATTGTCATGCCGTTTGGTCTGACGAATGCTCCAGCTGTATTCATGGGATTGATGAACCGTATCTTCTAGAAATATCTCGATGATTTTGTGATTATTTTCATTGATGATATTTTGATTTATTCAAGGAATATGGGTGAGCATGCTGAGCATCTAAGAACTGTGTTGCGAATTCTAAGGGCTGAGAAATTATATGCTAAACTGTCGAAATGTGAGTTTTGGTTAAGACAGGTAGTATTTCTGGGTCATATTATATCTGGAGATGGGATATCCGTAGATCCCAGTAAAGTGGAAGCCGTGATTCTTGGCCAAGACCGACGTCAGTACCCGAAATTCGCAATTTCATGGGTTTAGCGGGATATTACCGTCAATTCATTAAAGATTTCTCGAGTATAGCTAAACCAATTACTCAGCTGACTCAAAAGAATGCTCCATTTGTTTGGTCTGAAGAATGTGAGACTAGTTTTCTGGAGTTGAAGAAAAGACTGACCAGTGCCCCGGTATTGACTATTCCCTCAGGTACTGGTGATTTTGTGGTTTATTGCGACGCTTCTCACAGAGGGTTGGGATGTGTTCTGATGCAGCGAGGGCATGTTATTGCTTATGCCTCAAGACAGCTTAAACCACATGAGACCCGTTATCCAATTCATGACCTAGAATTGGCAGCCATTGACTTTGCATTAAAGATATGGCGACATTATCTTTACGGGGAAAAGTTTGAGATATATTCTGATCATAAGAGTTTAAATTATCTGTTTTCACAATCTGAATTGAATATGAGACAGCGAAGATGGCTTGATTTGCTGAAAGATTTTGATTGTGAAATCAAATACCATCCAGGAAAGTCTAACGCAGCCGCTGATGCATTAAGTCGAAAGGTATGCCCTTTATCCTTGTCGACAATTGGTGTTTCAAATTTGATAGAAGACTGCTGTTTGTCTGGATTAGTATTTGAAACAGATTATAGGCCGTTGAGACTCTATACGGTGCAAGTAGAATCAGATTTGATTATGAGAATCAAAGCAGCTCAGAAAGTTGATCAGAATGTACAGAAATCAGTATCGATGGTTAGAACAGGACATCGATCGGAATATCAGGTACGTGATAATGTCTTGTATGTGAATAATCCTCTGGTTGTGTCGAATTTTTCAGATTTGAGACAACAGATATTGTCAGAAGCGCACAACAGTCGATTCAGTATTCATCCTGGCGGCAGGAAGATGTATAACGATTTGAAAAGACAGTTTTGGTGGAAACCAATGAAAACTGATATTGCCGAATTTGTTTCCAAATGTCTGAATTGCCAGCAGGTGAAGGCACAAAGAAAGAAACCAGGAGGTTTATTACAGAGTTTGTCCATTCCTGAATGGAAATGGGATCACATTTCCATGGATTTTGTGATGCAGCTGCCGCGTTCCTCCAAAGGTTGTGATGCGATTTGGGTCGTGATTGACAGATTAACCAAATCCGCATGTTTTATTCCGTACAAGATGACGTACAAATTTGACCAGATGGCAGAGATTTATGTCAGAGAAGTGGTCAGATTGCATGGAGTGCCGAAGTCAATTGTATCAGACCGTGATCCTCGATTCACTTCGCACTTCTGGCAGAGTTTGCAGCAGGCTCTCGGTACGAAGTTACATCTGAGTACCGCATATCATCCACAGACCGACTGACAGTCAGAGCGGGCTATCCAGACACTGGAGGATATGCTGAGAGCAGTAGTGCTTGATTTTGGCACTAATTGGCAAGATGCATTGCCTCTTTGTGAATTTTCGTACAACAACAGCTATCAGACGAGTATTGAGATGACACCATTTGAAGCGTTGTACGGAAAGAAGTGCAGATCCCCTCTTTATTGGGATGATATCTCTGAAGTACCTGAGATTGGACCAGATATGATCAGAGATATGACAGAAAAAGTAAAGCTAATTCGAAAAAAAATG
The DNA here is from genome assembly GCF_022965805.1 of Primulina eburnea. NCBI lineage: Eukaryota > Viridiplantae > Streptophyta > Magnoliopsida > Lamiales > Gesneriaceae > Primulina > Primulina eburnea. Next base: position 337,670 of record NW_027330812.1, read on the forward strand.
AAGGCAGCACAAGACAGACAGGCCAAATATGCCAATGTTCGACGTAGACCGTTGGTATTTGACGTGGGAGACCGAGTATTTTTAAAGATTTCACCTTTCAGAGGAGTTGTCAGATTTGGCAAGAAAGGGAAACTGTCTCCACGATACATCGGGCCTTATGAGATTCTCGAGAAAATAGGAGATCGTGCCTATCGACTCGCTTTACCGCCTTCATTATCCTGAATACATGATGTCTTTCATGTATCGTTATTAAGGAAATACCTTCCTGATGCTTCACATGCTATTCAACCAGACGAGGCCGAATTGGATGAGACGTTGAGCTATATTGAAAAACCGATTCAGATAATGGATCGTAAAGAAAAACAGCTCAGAACGAAGACAATTCCACTTGTAAAGATTCAGTGGAATCGTCATGGCATAGAGGAAGCAACCTGGGAAACTGAATCAGATATGAGACAAGAATTCCCAGAGTTGTTTAGATGATGTAAATTTGTATACGGTTTTGTATATATACTCCTTATTGATATGATTGAATGCCTGTGATTTCGGGGACGAAATCGTATCTTAGAGGGGAGAAATGTAAGGGCCAAGATCTTGATTCTGTTAACATGAGATTTTGATTATATTAATCTAAGATTATTGATTTTAAACTAATGTGATTATAGCCGGGCCGTTACGAGACCAAATCGGACCAAGCATATGAATTACATAGCTTGGGGACAGAGAGTCTGGCGCCCGAGCGGTAGTTTTTGACCGCCCGAGCGCCAGGGTTCATTAAATATTTGTCGCGGGCAGAAGAGGTGGCGCCCGGGCGGTAGTTTTTGACCGCCCGAGCGCCAAGGTGTAATTCAGAAACGCTTGGACAGAGACTGCCGCGCTCGAGCGGTAGTTTAGCACCGCTCGAGCGCAGACCCAATTTCAAGAAAAATGAGCCACGTATCTTGGCATGAAACTTGTGATATATATATATATATATATATATATATATATATAAATCGTTCATTCAGAATAAAGAAGGAAAAAGAACGAGAAAAGGTCAGAATAATTGTGTGAAAAATCCTTACGCCTTTTGTGAAAGATCCGTCCGTTAGATTTTAAATCTGACTTCGGTACCGCGTTCCTATCAACGTAGGCTACAACTGGACGTAAGTTTTACTACGTTTAAACATGTTTTGAAATTATGATGTTGTTAGAATTGAATACACGTCATATATGTTGTTCTTGACATGTTAGACAGCGTAGAATCGAAGTCAGAGTAAGAAACGGACTGAATATGAAATTGTTGTGAATTTCAGAATGAAATTAACTAGAATTGATGTCAGATTTGTATGGTGGTTGATTGTAAATTATTGGAATTGGTATAGACTGATATAGTATTACCAGCATCGCAAGGTTGTACTGTTGTACTCTCAGAATTTGATAAAACAGAGATGTTGTGATTTGATCAGAATATTGATATTGTCATTGCCAGATTGAACAGTGACAGACTTTGACTCAGGACTTTGATTGTATCAGAACGACAGCAAGAAAGGTATAAATAAATGTTGATTCGGGATTGCACAACTCGAGTTAGGTTTGACTTGAGTTTCCCTAAATCACATACTTTATTTTATTGCATTGATAGTTGCAGATTAGCAGATTGATATGTTAATCTATTGACTTAGAGCAGAGTCAGAGTCCGAGTCTAGGGCAGATCAGCCTAGCTAGGGCAGAACCGCCGAGTCTTTGTCATCCCTAGATTTGAGATAAGATAAGATTATATTACGAGTCATTGATTCGTGTAGTCAGATTGGATACATGTTTTGATGTTTGTTTATGCTTTTATATATGTGTTATATGAATGCATTTAATACATTGTTTATACTGGGATATTTATATCTCACCGGAGTTATACGGCTGTTGTCTTGTTTGTATGTGTGCATGGCAACAGGTGGGACAGGTACAGGGTCACAGAGGTGAAGACAGACCGAGATTAGAGTGGTGATACCGGACTTGGACTAGAGCTAGGGTTTAAACACTTGATAGTAGTTGTTGAACCTGAGTATGTATGATTGTATATTTTATCAGATTTATACTTTTATACTGATATGTATAGGAGTTTGATTCCATTACCTTCCGCATTTAAAAAAAAAAAATTTAGACCCTGATTATTATAATTGATTTAGTCCCAATGACGATTAAGAAGATGATTAGCGTCCGGGTCCTCACATATACGCAGTCTAATTACGGGTTCTACAAATTAAGTCCCTCGATCAGACCTTATTCGATCAATCCCAACTAATTTTTCATTTAATAGTCTATGGAAAAGCTTAATCAGTTGTGCAGCAGTTTGGTCTTTGGATTTAAGAAAAATAACCCATATAAATCTTGAAAAATCATCCACGACTATTAAGGTGTATTCCATTCCCCCTAAGCTCATGACTGGTATAGGACCAAAAAGATCCATATGTAGTAGTTCTTAGCATCTGGAAGATGATTTACAACCCTTGTTTTAAATGAGGATCTTACTTGCTTACCAAACTGACATGCTGAACAAATTTTATCTTTTGAAAAATATATTTTGGGAAAACCAGTTACATATCATGTTTACTCAGATAAGCAATAGATTTAAAGTTTAGGTGGTTCAACTTCTTATACCACAACCAGTTTTTAGAAGATTTCGAAGCTATAAACAAACTGGTGCATAAGGTTGATAAGTCCAACTGACTTTGTAGGTGTTCGCACAACGATTTTCAGTTAGGAAGACCTCATCAGTTGAGTGTCTAACTGAGAAAGTGTGTCTGTCGAACTGAACTGAGAATTCGTTGTCGCATAACTGACTGATGCTAATCAAGTTATACTTTAAATTACCAACTAGTAAAACATCTTCTATAGTAAAATTACTATGGATAAGCCTACCCTTACCCATAGTTTTACCTTTGGAGTTATCTCCTAAACTGATGTTTGGACCAGTGCATTTGATCAGTTGGGACACCAAATCAAACATCCACTCTCCAGATACCATGTAGTTTCTTTGTTTGTACCTGTCACTTGCAATCACACACAATATATAATCTTGGTACCTACATCTATTTGGGTCCTAAACTGATTAGTCCTTTATGAACCCAGAGTTGGACCAGTCCAACTGATTTTTCAGTTGCTGTGTTCCAAATAATTTTTCTCGGCTTGTGTGTGCTTGATGTGTAGTGTGCAGATGAAGCAATATGAGGTTTAGCTTTATTCAACTGGTTGTTCAGCTGATATGTTTTCTGAACTGGCTTGTTGTTATTGTAATTGGAGTAGTCATTAGAATAGTTCAGGTATTTATTGCTGAACCTTTTTGATGACTGACTTTGTGCGTCAGTTGAAATTTTTGGGCTATAACCAATACCATACCTTCTAGCCTTATTCTTATTTTCAATAGGCTGTACAACTGGTTAAATTGCTCAGATTGTTCTTGTACCACAACTGATTTTACAAAGTGAATATATTTCCCTTTGCACATGTTCAGTTTTGGCTGAGTACACTAGTGGAATTTTCATCTTGGTTGCTAAACCCTAAACCAGTTTTATTAGTAACTAATTTTTGCTATCTTTTATTTCAGTTAGTGCAACATATGATTTATTCCATGATTAATAAGCTCAGTTTGCTTTGAATTCTCAAGCATTAACCGCTGAATCATAGATTGATTCTTGTTTCTTTCAGCATTCAGCTCAGAAATCTCCCGTTTAAGACTCAACAGATCAACCGATTCATCAGTTTCATTTTTATCGTCTTTGAAATCAGTTTGCTTTGCTCTGACCTTATCAAAGATAGGACAAGTTTGTAATACTCATTGACCATGTCATTAAGAGTAGAAATAAGATCATCTCGTGTGAAGTCAATTGAACTAAAGTCGAATACTTGTTGACTGATTGACTACAATTTTGTGTCATTAGAATCAGACACTTGACCTCTTCATCATCACCACTGGAGCAGCTCAAGCTCTCAGGTTCTGAATCATAATTGTCAAATTCTGCTCATTTGGACTTGATTTCCTCTGCTAGAAGCACCTCATGCTTCTTTCTGTATGATTTCTTATCATCCTTAGTTCTTCTCTTGTGCTCGTAAGATTTATTTCCCTTTTCAGTTGAGCCTCGATTGTCCTTATTTGGCTGAAGACATTCAGCAATAAAGTGACCAGCTTTGGCACATTTGTAGCTAGCATTAGGTTCTTCCTTGGAGTTATTTCTCTTATGTTGTCTTTGAAAGTTTCCTTGATTTTTTCTCATAAATCTTCCAAGCTTTTTGATAAATAATGACATAGCGTCATCTGAACCAGTTGGTTCCAGTTTGACAACAGTTAGGGCAGTTGTAGCAGCTGGTGTAGAAGGTTCCCCTTCTCTGGTTTGCAACTCAAACTCATAGGATTTTAAATCAGCAAATAAATCATGAAGTTTGACCTTGTTTAGGTCCTTTGATTCTTGCATTGCCATGGTCTTAACATCCCATTCCTTGGGAAAACCTCTGACTACTTTCAGTGCTACCTCTTTATTTGAATACACTTTTCCGAGTGCATTCAGTTCGTTTACTATGCTACTGATTCTTTCATCATATTCGTGCATGGATTCTCCAATCTTCATCTTGATATTGTCGAATTTTTTAACAACAACAAATAGTTTATTCTCCTTAGTTTTCTCATTGCCCTCGCAGAGCTAAATTAGCTTCTCCCAAATTTCCTTAGCAGTTTTGCACATTTTTATTTTCCTAAAAGTGACTTTATCCAGCATTTTCTACAAGATGTGTTTAGCCACGTTGTCCAAGTTGGCTTTTCTCTTGTCTTCAGCTGTCCATTCATCTCGGGGTTTTTCAATGCGATGTAGTGCCCCATCAGTTATGGCAACAACAATGTTTTCCTTTAATATTTTCATGGGTCCGTCTGTAATAACGTACCACATGTCATCGTCTTGTCCAGCTAGATGAGCCTGCATTCTGATTTTCCAATCATCAAAATCTTCTCTGGAGAACATTGGAATTCTTTTTAATGAATACATGGTAATTAGTTTATATATTGGAATATTCAGGAACAAGATTCAACTACTCTGATACCACTTGATAGGATCGAGTAAACTGATACTCGGGAATCTTGTAAGTCGATATCAATCATTTAACAATAAAAGTGAGGAAATAAACTGACTGACAGATAGAATAAAACTGAAATAAAAAGACACTAGTTTTATGGATGTTCGGAGATTTCAAACACTCCTATGTCACCCCTTCTATCACAAAGATAGGATATTCACTAAAAGACTTTGATCAATACAAAGAGTTGTACAGACCCACTTCAGTTATGGACTTAACAATGCCAAATTTAAAATCTTAGTTACAAACAATTTTACATTACTCGAATGGACAAAAAAAATTTAGCACAACTATCTCTTCAAGATCAAGTATTAAAGCAATAACAGTTTGTGCTTGTGAACTCGAAGTATAGCCTTGAATGCTATGAATGTATACAATAAGAGTGAGCAAAGACTTCAGCAGAGTAATAGTTCAGTGAAAGTATAATAATCGTGTTGATTCATATTTGGAGAAAATCAGAGAGTTTATCAGCTGCTCTTCTATGCTATTTATAGGCTTTTGCTCCAATGGTAATATTGAATGTGATTTTAAACTTTCTATACGTTAATTTCCACGTCAACATTCTTTTGAAAGTCATACACTGCAGCTTTTATGAAATGCGACGATCCCACTACTTATTGCAGTCAATTTTTGTACAGATGTCGGTTGAACATCATTTTCCTTAACTGATGACGTGTCCTGCTGAAAGATCAGCTGATAGAATGTAGCTGATAAGCTTACAACTGTTTGTAGTAACTGATCAGCTCCAATTGATCAGTCATGAAACGTCCACTAATCGTTTTTTCTTAAAAAGTACTATAATTTTTTTAAAAAAACCTAACTATTGCATCGGCCGAACACTCATAAAAATATATAAATATTTTTGCAGCATTTTTAAAATAAAGCAACCAACTAATATTTAAAAATCCAAGGAATAGTCAAAACATGAATCGTCAAATGTTTTACCAAACCTAAAAATCAATAATTTGAAGAGTATAGCCCATACTATCATCTCTCAAAACCTCTCAAAAGCATAAATAAATAGTCTTAAAATCTTTAACATAAATCATAATCATAAGTGGGGAAAAATAGAACCGCTGGTCCTCGGGTTATGTGCACCGATAGTTCAGCAAAGTCAACCATCAAAACCCCTATCAGACTCACCTGCATCAATCACACCTAGTGAGTCTAAAGACTCAACACATCATAATCTTTAAAACAAGTAATACATATACAGCTCACAAGCAACAATGAAAATGAATTTACGTAAAATACCATTTCATGAACATGCATAACTTAAACCTCAACTTTTTCCTTTTTATCATTTCCGATCATATATCCTTTCATCATGAGCATATACATTTTTCCTTTTTACTGAATTTGGTTCGTTAATCGTGACTTTCCTTTCCTCATAAGGTCAATGGATCCATCTACATGTAACCACAATACTGGACGGGAGGGACATCAGCGACATCTCACCCGTCAAATGACCCTTGACCTATCATCATCATATGGAAAATACGATCGTCGGGCTCCTCTGGGCCCTTCTCCAATAAACGGGCTCCCTCTGGCCTTCTCCTATAAATGAGCTTCCTCAGGGCCTCTTCCCGTAAATGAGCTCCCTCTGGGCCTTTTCCCTCACGACATCCTCATTCATATCATCATATCATCATAATAGTCACAATCACTTCACCTCCTCTAATGTTTCACATTTTCATCACTTTATAAAAATCATGCATTTAATATCATTTTTCTTTTAAAAACAAGCATGCAACATTTCTTTTAACTTTATCGTTTCCTCATAAATTCAATAAATAATCATAAAATTCCATAGAAATTTAAAATAAACCTTTTCGCATATAAAATAGCATTTAGAGCACTGCCATGACGTTTACTAATTTTCCGGTGTAAAATTACCGTTTTACCCCTAGAAGTAAAATTTCACGTTTTTGCCTTTTTCTTAATTTCATTGACTCTAACATGTCCCAAATAATTATTTAAGTTTAAATTAATTTTCTCATAATTTTACTTAGCCTAATAGTAGACTTTTTAATTAATATTTATTTATTCGTATTTAAGGCGTTTTAATCCCGAATAATTTAAACTTTAATATGATATTCCTAAAATAAAAACTTAGACTTTTTATATTATTTTAGCCCTCGTGAACCACAACGCAACCCCCGTGATCCATGTTTCGATTTATTTTCAAAAAGGAAACCCTAAGTTCACGCCTAGACTTCTCCTCGAGCCATCTCCGATTTTTGTCGAGCCCTGATCGAACCATCATGAGCCAACCTCAAGCCAACCCTCCCTTGGACCCTAAGAACCAAAGGAATCAAACCCTAGCCCCAAAACCAAATCAGACAAGTTGATGCATGAAGTGGCCGAGACTCATTTTGTGAGTGGACTCCAAGTTTGTGTGCCTAGGACTCTAGCCATCGAACCAGCCCTTGAACCAGCCACTTGTGTACCCACCTAGGACCCTAAGGAGTCACCCTAGCCCAGACTTGAGCCCCCTGGCCGAGCCCCTTAGCCCTGCAAGCCTGCGCAACCAGCGCATGATGCATGCTTCTTCTCGGGTGAGAGACCTAGCTTCCCAGCCCTCGTAACTCTAGTCCTAGCCTATCATGGCTAGGACCCTCTACCTTACTCATACCAGACCCTAGCCAGCCCTGGTCCCAAACGAACCCAATCCAAGCAACCAAGCCCCAAACCGTACCCCTTGATCAACCCACACCAGATTTCAGTTCTAGCTTCTATTAAGTGTGTGTGCAGCCTAATTGTTGTGTCTTAGGACTCTTTTAAACATGTAGAAACCAGCCTAAAATCTTTCCAAATCATGGCAGCCCCTTAGGATCATGTTAAACATAATTTAGGATCAACCCACATGATTTAAAAACCATCCTTGATGAAAAAACGAAAATATAACCAAGTGTCCCTTATTTTTCATACAAAACATGTTCATGCAATTACTATGGTGTGATAGATGAGTAGAAGGGAAGAATATGGTGTGTCTTTGCGTGTTTAACGCACGATTATTCGTTGACGATTGAAAAACGACGATGACGAGGGCCTTGGATTGAAATCCTAAGCAATTATCGATGCTTTTCACTTCAATATGATGTGTGTGTTGTGAAATTTGAGGACAGAGTTTGTAAACTGATAGGGTGTGGGGCGTGGGGTTTTGAAGGTTTATGGGAGGGTTTTTTATATTATATAGTTTAATTAATACACTATTCAAGCTTTGGCCGATTAAGAAGGTTAATTAGGCCCATTAGTGCTTAATTAAAATATAAAAATTATTTTGTTTAATAAAGTTTGTGAATTTATTCGCCGAGTTGCCAAAACTTCCGTATTTTTGTTGAAAAACCAACACCGATAAAATTTACGTTCCAGTGTATAAAATCACTTCAAAACCCCTTATTTTCAAAAATAAGAAAAAAACATCAACCTTATTTTAAATAATTAAAAACAATTATTTAATAAAAAAATTTCTATTTTTCAGCCACCGATCTCCGTTCCTCGATCGTAACTCGAATAACCCTTAAAATACATTTAAATGCATGGAAGTGGAAAACCGCTAAAACATCATACATACATGTCACATAATCAATTTAGCAATTAACATCAATTAATTAATCTTTTTTTCATATTTCCTGGATTTGCATACAGTTGGATTACGTCGTCTTAAATTTGGACTTTACAATTCAATTTTCTGCGTAGTTCAGTTTTATAGTTCAGTTGCCTATGAAAATCTGCATACTAATCTTCAGTTATGGGTAACCGATAGTTTGCATATTTTAGATCAGTTTCTATCAGTCTTCTTGATCAGTTAGTTCAATCTATTAAGCTCTCAGTTTTTCAAACTTCCGAAATTTAGTTTCCAACATACGTTATTTAAAATATTAACCAAAATCTCAAAAAGTCCTCCGTTTTGCTAAAAATTGCATACCGGTTTAAAAATATGTCTCGACGCGTAAAAATACTTTAAAAGACCCATTTTAGCAAAGTCCCTCATAATTAAAAATAATTATTTATTAAAAAAAATTTCCTTAACTGTCCCTGGTCTCCGTTCCTCGTTCGTGAGTGAAATACTACTAAAAGCCCTACATCATGCAATCTTAATGAACAAAGAAACAAAAACACATATTTATGTCACAAATCATGCTTTTAATGCATTAAAAATAATTAAACTCACATTTTAACAAAACCCTAGATTTGCATGCATTCAGGTTACGTAATTCGAATGTCTAGACCTTACTATTCATCCCCCTTCCCTCCCTAAATTTAATTTCGTCCTCAAAATTTAAAACGTGCCGAATAGCTTCGTGTAGAGACTTCTCATCTCCATCTCAGTCTCCCAAGTATCCTCCTCCTCGGAATGATTCAACCACTAGACTTTGACCATCTGCATCACCTTGTTCCGGAGTCTTCTCTCTTGTCTGTCCAATATCCAAGTAGGTCTTTCCTCTAAAGACAGGTTCAGCGTCAGCTACAGAGGCTCATAATTTAGCACATGTGAAGGGTTTGACATGTACTTCCGCAGCATCGAGACGTGGCACATGTTATGAACTCCCACCAGATTCGATGGTAATGCGACTTTTTAAGCTAGTTTCCCGAATCTCTCGAGGATCTCAAATGATCATATGTATCTAGGTGTAGGGACCCGGGCTCTAACTCAATTCTTTTGGGATTTATTGGATCTTTGCTCGAAAATGTGGGTCAAAATTTTTGCTTTTAACATAAACTCAAATGTATAATTAAAGCCTAACATGTCTCTATATTAATTAAACAACATAATGTACCTACAAGTCTGTCTAGTACAATCATACGCTAGTGTTTAAATACCAACTACAAATATCAGTAGTACAAGTCTAATAAGTAAACACTAGAAATCTTCAACGCCCGAGATCTCCACGCTATCATCAATCTCTCATCTAGCTCGAGACCCAGATCTTGCCCCACCTGTTGCCATGCACACATACAGACAAGACAACAGCCGGATAACTCCGGTGAGAACAAATCCCAGTATAAAACATGGTAAGCATGTACAGAAACAATCTAAATCATAAAACATGCTATCATGAACATATTCAAAAGTAATAGATTTCATAATCAATGAAATCAAATCAAAATAAGCATGCAACCCAATTCAGATACACATGCAATTTAAATCAAGTCATATAAACATGCTGTCATGACTGAAAGCAATAAACATGGATTTCATAGTCTATGAAACCACATTCATAACCACATGCAGTTCTAGTCAACTCATGTCTAGACTCGACTCAACTATATCTCTAGGGATCCCGGGGTGAATAAGACGTCACTGTCTGTCACCTACCCTCCCAATCGGGGTGACGTACGTCTTATTCCTAGACTTCGGTCATATCTGTATCGAATAATCTACAATAGGAGGGTGTCTGCTCCTATGTAACGATACACCGAACGTCTAGAAGCCTGACTATCTGTCAAACTTTCCTATCTCAAATGCAATGTATAACAATCTGTAAACAAAGCATGCTCTTTTCAAAAGATTTGAATATAAGTCTATAAACAAATCATAATCATATCAAAAGATAAACAATAATCAAGTATGTGATTTTATTGGGAAACTCAAATGAGATCTGATTTGAGTTATATCTTCCCAGATATCACATGAATTATACCTTTGTCGTCCCGGTCTGACGAAGACGAAGTTTCGAAGTCAAATCTGTCCATATCCAATCTGAAAAGACAATATCGAATACATAGTATCAATGACTGACTCAATTCACAATCTGTTCTGATCAATACTCAATTCAGTACATAATCTGATCAATATCTGAACACTATACAATCTGACTCATATCAATGATATCACAATATAATCGAATTCATATCTGAATCTGAACAATCTAATTTAACTGATGTTTCGACGGCATAACAATACTGTCTCGATAACCCCGTCAGTCTAAACATCACAGATATAATATCAGACTTCATAATCAATAACAATATCAGTCATAATCTCAATAACAATACAAATCTGTCACGAAATCTCAGTCAAATCAACTCTGAAATTCATAACAAATACAGAAACAATCTGTTCTTCAATCTGACTTCGATTATACAATATTTACGGTAGCAGAAATGTCATATCTGCTTCATATTCAATTCTGACAACATCATAATTATAAAACATCTCAAGACGTAATAAAACTTACGTCCTTGTGTAGCTCGAGTCGAGAGGAACTCGATACTGCGTTCGGATTCGAATTCTGATACCCGGATTCTTCGAAATCACCAATCGAAAAGGCGTACGGATTTTCCTCTTCAAAATCTCGACCCTTTTCTGAAATTCTGATGAATTCACGTGTCAACCTCTATATATATACTGCATGCAAAGTCTGAAACGTGGCATCATTTCGCATGCAACACGCATGACCGCGGGTGCGGTAGCTCAGGAGCGCGGGTGCGCTGTGCTCACGGCGAGTTCATTCAAAAATGTAGCACCTAGACCGCGGGTGCGGTCCTTACATGACCGCGGGTGCGGTCTCACCCTGCGGGGGCGGTCTTGCTAACACCGCGGGTGCGGTGTCTGTTCGCACAAAACTCATTTTTCTATCTTTACACCGCGGGTGCGGTGATGTTAATACCGCAGGTGCGGTCTTGTCTCGACCATGCTTACTCAAACTCACATTTTTCATGTCATGCATACTCCTCTTCAACACCTGGTTTCTCCAGTCTTTTCTACCCTCATTGCATGACATGCATTCTCATATCTTCCAAATCTCTCGATAATGAAGATTGATAATCTTGATTTATCAATTCAATAATTCTCGGGCATTACATTTCTCCCCTTCTTAGATCTGAGTTCGTCCCCGAACTCATAAACAATCACTTCGGAGATAACAAAGAAAATGCATACCAGAGTTAAATCAAAACTCAAATGTCTGATTCCGGTCTGGAATAAGAATTTACTAAGTATAAGATCATAATACTTCTCCAATTCTTTCTGCTAGAATCAATCTCGCATTACTGGCTATACAGCATCCGTATATATCGATCTATAGCTCACGACATATCAGTACTATCAGCTATTATCAAATCTGTTTATCTCAAGCAAGGACATATATAATCTTTAGTCTCAATTACCAATCCTCATCATCCGCCGTTGGTTGCTTTAGTCTGTCCATTCTGAACTACATTCATTCTGTTCTGCTTTCTCTGTAAAAGAATTCTGTAGTATTCACTGTATAATATCTTGTCTATAGCTATCTCATTACCCATCTGATAATCTGAGAGTTATAATTATACCATAATTCATATAATGACAATATGAACTATCATCTAGTGCTAACATCCAGCACTTCAGTTCTCTGAATATCTTCCAATATCTGGATCATACACTCTGACTGTCTGTCAATCTGTGAATAATCTGCAAAATAACTTATGGTATGATCTGTTATAATTGCTATCTCAATCAAAATCACCATCTGCTATAATCTAGTCACTCTGACTATGTTCTGACAACAATCTGTGTCATTTGGTTCTGTTTGTACGTTATCTGGTACAAACTAATAGATATAGATTGAACAATCTGTCAATCATAATCATATTATATCCTAATCTGGAAAATATTGGGATAATCTTATTACGAAATTCATCGAAATATACTCCCCATGTCGAATCAGAAATATACTAAGTCTGTAATAAATCTTCTGATTTCTTTCTTTCTGTATTCTCTGTTAGCGATTCAGACGTATCAGTACAATTTCTGCCAACATTTCTGCACAAATTCTGTCACGACTGATCTAATCTGTCTATATCGTACCTGTCTGTTCGAATCCCATACATTCTCAGTTAGCAAAATGAACACTGAATCTACTACAATGCATTTCTGACACTATCTGTGATTTCAGACTCGGTATAAACAAATCAGTTAATAACATAAAGTAAAGAAAAAATACCTACCTGGTATTCGGCTCTGACTATCAATATCAATTCTGTTATACAATTCTGTAACATTCTGACATCATAACACAATCAGTCTAATACAAAATACTAAATCACATATCTGTTTTTCTGACCGATACTCTGCTCTGATTATCGCAATACTGTTCTGACCACTCTGATCACGTTTCTGAACTGCTGAAATTCTCGAATTCATTTCTGATACAAGCTGAACTGTATATACTCTCAACGGTTCATAAAATCTGTATCAATACTGATTCAAAATCACCATACTCTATACTTATCTAGTAAATATATAGGATTGTAAGTTCTAACAATACTATCGTTTCTGGCAAATCAATCAAATCTTCATGCCATTCTGATCAACTGCTATATATCATCTGCAAGTATAATATGCTCCCCAAACAATACAATCTATATAAAATACTGATCTAGAAGCAATAATTCTCAAGCAGTTCAAAATACAATCATATCAGATAATCTGTAAACTCATATAATATCAATATCTGACAATTCTGACATTTCTGACTTTCTGATTTTTCTGGTATCGGTATCTGATCAGTCACTGATCACAATATCAACTGTCTCAAACTCAATCAGTATACTAACATCAGATATCATCTATTCTAAATACACTCTGTTTCAAACAAAATACATATCTGAACAATTTCTGTATACAAAAATCATAATTCTCAGAATATTTATAACGATCTTTCACATATTCTTTCAATTCATCTTGTATCATTCTATACACTCAATATCATTCTGTACTGAATTCTAAAACAACAATCAGTATCTGATCTGAATTCAATTCTGAAATCTATCTTTTTGATATCAAGCAAATCTAATATCTGATCTAGGCAAACATCAGCCAACTCATACATCATTGGCAAATCTGCCAATTCTAGGCTCGATTTCAGTGAATCTACTGAATACATAAGGATGCAATCTGCTCCTTTCTGTACTAATCGAGTCATATATAATACAGATATCAAAGGAATTCCAAATCTAGAATTCGTACTAGGGTATCTCCACTGATCAGTCCTCTCTGGTCTGAATCTTACCATTTCTGGAACAATTCTACAATATGTCTGTACTTGTTCAGCATATGCATATCAATAATGCGTTCAAATCAGAAACACAAGTACATCACAATCTATTTCTATTTCATTCTCATCTTACTGTAGTATACAACATATACAGAAATTTCTGATATCATCATTTCCTCTACCAAAAAGGACATCAATACTACAGTACAAACATACCCAACAGATACATCATATCTCCATGCTACCCCATCAAATGTAATCATATGAAATGCATTAGTATATATATCAATACATATGCATCATCATCATTAAAGAATAGTACCTGTTGTACGTTCTGAAGCTACTTCTCAGTCGTGATTCTTTGACAATTCTGTTCCCTAAAATCTTCGGGAACTTCTTTGAGGACAAACTCTCGCAAAGTGTCCCGGCTGTTTACAGACATTGCATCTACTAAGTACTCCTTGACAGTGTTCTGTGGAATGTCTTCCTCCGCAAGTTCTGCAGTATACTCCAGTATAACTCGGACTGGAAACACTGGAGCTAGATGAACTACTCTGTCCACCTCCTAATTTCTTACACTGTTTCTTTTCGATCTTCAATGGTTCTTTCTTTTTACCACTGCTACTGCCAATCTCAACTCTGGAAGGCAGTTGTTGTGGATTTGGTGCTGGAAGATCAAACGATGCTCCCTGATGTCCTATCAGAACCGTTTCTGCTCTTTTGGCTCTGTTCAATGTATCAGCAAAACTATTCGATTGCTTCACACTCACCAATGTACGTATTTCTGGATTCAATCCCTGAATGAACTGGCTAGACATCGCATCATCATTTCTAGCCACAAGAGGGGCAAAACGTAATAAGGTGAAGAACTGAGCCAAATACTCATCAATACTCATCTGATTCTGTCTCAGGTTTGCAAATTCTGTACTTCTATCCTGTCTGTACGATGTAGGGAAGAATCTTTGATAGAATTCAAATTTAAATATCTTCCACGAAATCACTGAACGGTTTTGTTCTAAAGCTCCTTTGGTTAATAACCACCATCTTCTTGCAGTCTCTTGCAATTGGTTCTCAATCAGGTTAACTCTACACTCATCTGTGAAACCAAGGAATTCAAACACCATTTCTGTCTCCTCAAGCCAATTCTCACAATCTACTGACGTCTCAGTTCCTTTCAGAATCGGCGGTTGAAACGACTGAAATCTCTTCATCTGCGTTTCTATCAGAGTCTCTGCTACATCTATCTGTTCAGTCGAAGTACTGCCCCTTTCTGGAAATCTCCGAGGCGGTATATCTGAATATCAAACAGATTAGTATCCAATCTATACCGTCTGTCTCAGCCCTCCTCTGATCATATACCTCTGATCCAGACTCGGTTCTGATTCAGACTTAACCATTACATGCTGCAATCAACTCAGATAACAAACAACATGTAATAGGGAAAGCGATAAATCATGCTAGCACATATAATGTAAGTCAACATTAACATAGTTCTCATGCTAGCAATCACATGCAAGGAAAAAAAAAAATTCAATCTACCCCGCTCATTCTCTTCTATCTCAGTCTAAAGAATCTATCAACTCTGACTATCTCAATCTAAAGGATCTATCGCTCTGATACCACCTGTTGTGGGGACCCGGGCTCTAACTCAATTCTTTTGGGATTTATTGGATCTTTGCTCGAAAATGTGGGTCAAAATTTTTGCTTTTAACATAAACTCAAATGTATAATTAAAGCCTAACATGTCTCTATATTAATTAAACAACATAATGTACCTACAAGTCTGTCTAGTACAATCATACGCTAGTGTTTAAATACCAACTACAAATATCAGTAGTACAAGTCTAATAAGTAAACACTAGAAATCTTCAACGCCCGAGATCTCCACGCTATCATCAATCTCTCATCTAGCTCGAGACCCAGATCTTGCCCCACCTGTTGCCATGCACACATACAGACAAGACAACAGCCGGATAACTCCGGTGAGAACAAATCCCAGTATAAAACATGGTAAGCATGTACAGAAACAATCTAAATCATAAAACATGCTATCATGAACATATTCAAAAGTAATAGATTTCATATTCTATGAAATCAAATCAAAATAAGCATGCAACCCAATTCAGATACACATGCAATTTAAATCAAGTCATATAAACATGCTGTCATGACTGAAAGCAATAAACATGGATTTCATAGTCTATGAAACCACATTCATAACCACATGCAGTTCTAGTCAACTCATGTCTAGACTCGACTCAACTATATCTCTAGGGATCCCGGGGTGAATAAGACGTCACTGTCTGTCACCTACCCTCCCAATCGGGGTGACGTACGTCTTATTCCTAGACTTCGGTCATATCTGTATCGAATAATCTACAATAGGAGGGTGTCTGCTCCTATGTAACGATACACCGAACGTCTAGAAGCCTGACTATCTGTCAAACTTTCCTATCTCAAATGCAATGTATAACAATCTGTAAACAAAGCATGCTCTTTTCAAAAGATTTGAATATAAGTCTATAAACAAATCATAATCATATCAAAAGATAAACAATAATCAAGTATGTGATTTTATTGGGAAACTCAAATGAGATCTGATTTGAGTTATATCTTCCCAGATATCACATGAATTATACCTTTGTCGTCCCGGTCTGACGAAGACGAAGTTTCGAAGTCAAATCTGTCCATATCCAATCTGAAAAGACAATATCGAATACATAGTATCAATGACTGACTCAATTCACAATCTGTTCTGATCAATACTCAATTCAGTACATAATCTGATCAATATCTGAACACTATACAATCTGACTCATATCAATGATATCACAATATAATCGAATTCATATCTGAATCTGAACAATCTAATTTAACTGATGTTTCGACGGCATAACAATACTGTCTCGATAACCCCGTCAGTCTAAACATCACAGATATAATATCAGACTTCATAATCAATAACAATATCAGTCATAATCTCAATAACAATACAAATCTGTCACAAAATCTCAGTCAAATCAACTCTGAAATTCATAACAAATACAGAAACAATCTGTTCTTTAATCTGACTTCGATTATACAATATTTACGGTAGCAGAAATGTCATATCTGCTTCATATTCAATTCTGACAACATCATAATTATAAAACATCTCAAGACGTAATAAAACTTACGTCCTTGTGTAGCTCGAGTCGAGAGGAACTCGATACTGCGTTCGGATTCGAATTCTGATACCCGGATTCTTCGAAATCACCAATCGAAAAGGCGTACGGATTTTCCTCTTCAAAATCTCGACCCTTTTCTGAAATTCTGATGAATTCACGTGTCAACCTCTATATATATACTGCATGAAAAGTCTGAAACGTGGCATCATTTCGCATGCAACACGCATGACCGCGGGTGCGGTAGCTCAGGAGCGCGGGTGCGCTGTGCTCACGGCGAGTTCATTCAAAAATGTAGCACCTAGACCGCGGGTGCGGTCCTTACATGACCGCGGGTGCGGTCTCACCCTGCGGGGGCGGTCTTGCTAACACCGCGGGTGCGGTGTCTGTTCGCACAAAACTCATTTTTCTATCTTTACACCGCGGGTGCGGTGATGTTAATACCGCAGGTGCGGTCTTGTCTCGGCCATGCTTACTCAAACTCACATTTTTCATGTCATGCATACTCCTCTTCAACACCTGGTTTCTCCAGTCTTTTCTACCCTCATTGCATGACATGCATTCTCATATCTTCCAAATCTCTCGATAACGAAGATTGATAATCTTGATTTATCAATTCAATAATTCTCGGGCATTACACTAGGACTGAGTTTGCCGTTCTTAAAAAATCTCGTCACACCCTTCATAGGTGCGACCTTCACGAACACGTGATCACCCACTGCAAACTCTAGTCCCTATGCTTCTTATCTACATAACTCTTATGTCGTCTCTGAGTAGTCTTCATCCTATCTCGGATTTTTACCACTAGCTCTGCAGTCTGTCTGACAATGTCTGGACCCAAATCTTCTCTTTCCCCTCTCTCATCCCAATTGATCTCTGACCTACAATTTCTCCCATAAAGCGCCTCATATGGAGCCATACCAAAATATGCCTGATAACTGTTGTTGAACGTGAGCTCCACAAGAGGTACTTTTGTAACGCCCCAGATTCGACGACTGTCCTCACTGTATCAAGACGAGTCTTTCCAGCGTGCTTATGTCCTCACTCACACGCACCCTAGGAAACTTCCCAGGAGGTGACCCATCCCAAAATTGCCCCAAGTCAAGCACGCTTAACTTTGGAGTTCTTATGTGATGAGCTACCGAAAAGAAGATGCACCTTCGTGATATGAGTAGTACCAATCAAATCTTTTAAGCCCTCTTCAACTGTACAGTCCATTACATTGAACAGTCTCGGAATCCCTCTCCTTCCGGTGTAAGAATGGTTCATTCATGTTCCCTCCACCTAGAAACCTACCAGGAGCCGCTCATTGTCCGTGCCACCTCATGGCACTGGCGATCACCCCCCGCCCTCTTCGGCCCCATGCCTCACAACTTTGGCTCCCAACTGCCTGGAAGTCGAACACGCAAGCTCTGAGTAGGTCTCTTTCTATGCTGACTGGGAGTCGACGTACTTCCTCCAAGATTTGAATCACCCTCTCTAACTGACCGTCGATCTAAGGATGGAAGGTTGTACTAAATAATAGCTTGGTACCCAATTCCTGATGCAGATTCTTCCAGTGCAGATATGAATCTCGGGTCCCTATCTGACACGATGGGCACTAGAATCCCATGCAGTCTGACTATCTCTCTAATATACAGCTCTGCGTATTGAGGCAAGGTGAAAGTTTCTTAATCGGTAGAAAATGTGCTGACTTGGTAAGCTGAACAACTATCACCCAAATATCATTATACCCTCCAAATGTCCTCGGTAATCCTGTCACAAATTCCATCGTAATGTTCTCACATTTCCAATCGGGAATAGGGAGTTGTCTCAGCTTTCCTGCAGGACTCTGATGCTTTGTCTTAACCTGCTGACACGTCAAACACTCAGACACAAGATGCAAATATCTCGCTTCATGCCCGACCACCAATACAAGGTTTGCAGATCTTTGTACATCTTTGTACTCACTGGGTTAATAGAGTACGGGGTGTTGTGGGCTTCCCTCATAATGTCTTCTCTAATCGAATCACCGCTAGGAAACGACAGTGGGTCGCGGTATCAGACTATGCCATCCTCCACAGAATACAATCTCATCCCCTTAGACTCGTCCCTCTGTCTCCACTTCTGTAACTGCTCACCAGATGACTGCCCCTGCTCGAATATTGTTTCTCAGCGTCGACTACACTGTCAGGGTAGAAAGAATAAAATCATCTCCCCTAGCATAAATTGCAAGCTCAAATCTCTGGATATCTATCTGCAATGGTCTCTGTATCGAAAACTGTTAAATCACTGCAATCTTCCTACTCAGTGCGTCAGCTACCACATTAGCCTTACCTGAATGGTAGCTAATGTCGCAGTCATATTCCTTCACTAGCTCCAACCATCTCCGCTGTCTCATATTCAGCTCTTTCTGTGTGAATAAGTATTTCAAACTTTTGTGATCGGTGAAAATCTTGCATTTCTTCCCATACAGATAGTGTCTCCAAATCTTCAGGACGAATACTACTGCTGCTAGCTCGAGGCCATTAGTTGGATAATTCTTCTCATGAACCTTCAGCTGTCTTGACACATAGGCTATCACCATGTCATGCTGCATTAGAACTGTGCCCAAACCTATCTTCGAAGCATCTTATATAGCACATACTCGACTTGCCCTTATGGTATAGCTAGAACTGGCACTAAAGTCAACGCTTGCTTCACTTTTTCAAAAATTTCCTGGCACTCTGATCCCCAAATGAATTTGGCATTCTTCTTCATCAAGACGGACATTGTAATATCCCAAGTTTTTATTGTGCTATGATCAATGATTTCATGTTTTATGGTTATGGGATATTCATATATTGATATGGTCAAGTTTTAGTGTTGTTTATAGTTCATGTTATTGTCAATGGGTTAGAGAAATTATAGGGGCCTAGTTGTTGATGAATATGGGAATGGACAAGTTTTGGTGATGGTTTTATGCTTGATTTTAGAAGGAGTTTGGTTGTTAAAATTCATAATAATTGAGTGGAATAAGAAAAGGTTGGATAATAAGTCAAGAAAAGGCGTTTTTAGGAGTTCGTGTCGGAGGATTAGAGCTAGGGTGCAGCGTGTAGCGCTGCCTGTGCGGGGCAGCACTGCACCAGCGCTGCCCAATCGAGCGCAGGTGCGCTGCCCTGCGGGATTTTGACAAAATTGTGTTTTTAAAACACAATTTTAAGGTTATGGAATGATTTTTATAGCATGGTATTGAGAAATATCTTCATTCCTTCATCTCTCATTTCTCTCATACGTTCCCTTCTCTTTTCCCCAAAATTCTCTCTTCTTCATCTTCAACCAAGTTCAAGGATTTTTGAGGAAATCTTTGCATCTCCTAGTCTAGGTGCAAGCTACAAGGTAAGATCTTAGTTATTCTTTGGTTTTACAAGGAATTGTTGGGTTGAAGGTTTGCGTTGACTTTATAGATCTATGTATATATGGTGTTAATTCATAGATTTTATGGTATTTATTGTTGTAGGGATTCTTTTGAGGTCATCTTTGCCACCAAGTGTTGATTGGGTTGTAAGTAGAAGCTATTTCTTGTGCTCACATGATATATATGTATCCAAGCCATGTTTATTGATGTCTAGCTTCTTTTATGGTTATATTATGCCATATTCATTGTTAAATATTCAAAGATCCAAGAATTCCATTGATTTCATTGATAAAGAAGCTAGCAAACTATTGTGCCTATCAAGTGTTTGATGAATTGTCCCAATGAATTTCATATGCTACAATCCTTTATGCATATCAAGTGTTTGATGAATTGTTCCAATGAATTTCATATGTTCCAATCCAAGAAATGATAGTAATTCATGCATGTCATTGGCCAATCACATGAAGAGTGTCTCTCACAGCCTGGTATATATTTTCATATATCACAGAGATGCTATACATAGATTATCTCTCACAGTCCGATATATATTTATATATATCAACAGAGATAATATTCACAGGTCACAGATTACAAGTTACAGACTATCATTTCATTTCATGGTTATCTCTCACAGTCCGATATATATTTATATATATTAACAGAGATAACATTCACAGATTATAGATCATTGAGCTATTGTTCCATATTCATGCTATGGTATACCATCTATATTATTCTTTCATTATTGTTCATTGAAGATGGTATTGTTCACGTTTATTGCCATTGAGATATTTCAAGCCAAGCCATATAAATATGTATTTGTTATGTAAAGTTCTCTACTTACTGAGTTTTATCTCATTCCAGTTATTTCATGTGATGCAGGAAATAAAAAGATTTGAAGCAGATTGTCCAAGGATAAGAAGTCATATAGCTATTGAAAATGGAACAACTTTTATTTGGTTATGTTAATGTTTTATTGGTGTGAGTTGAACATTTAAAGTATTAAAAATATCATGTATTTTATTATATGTATTGTGGGTATTTGATTTATGATGTATTGAATTTATGTATTGTTTGGTTTGTATTTTATGAAAATGGTTACAATCGATATAAAGTATATTTTCTTTACGATAAATGCTTCCGCTGATGTCAGGTTATTTTTAGATTTAAAATGTTTATTTAAGTGGGGTGTTACAATTGGTATCAGAGCAATGTTCTTTGGACCATATATGACTTCTTCTGCCTAGGACAATCTGGTATGTTTTCAATCCTGCATCTATTGATTTTAACATTGACATTTGATTCTATTCCATTGCCATTGATGTATTCTTTCATTCTATCCATGTTAACATGAGCACCTATATAGGAAATGCCTACCAAGCGTAAGAATGTTGAAGGGGATGATAGTACTACTTCCTCAGATAAGACTACTCGTGTAGTAGATGAATTTACTAAGTTATTGAAAGATCAAGCTAAAGTTCATGGTGATCAGATCCAACAGTTATTGACTATGCAAACTACGATTCAAGGTCAAGCACAAGAAAGAATTCAAGGCGCGACAAATAATTCTGAAAATGGTGCTTATGATCGCTTCAGGAGGATGAATCCTCCTGATTTTATTGGTGGTCCTGATCCATTATTAGCTCTTGAATGGGTCAAAGCTTTGGAAGCCATCTTTGACTATTTGAAATTTTCTGATCAAGATAAAGTTGGTTGTGCTGTGTTTATGTTGGTAAAGGCTGCTCGTATTTGGTGGGAAGCCACCAAAGTGACTATTAATGTTAAAGAACTGGTGTGGAACGAGTTTAAGGAATTATTTCATGCCAAATATTTTTCAAAGGAAATTAAGGCCAAGAAAGTGAAAGAGTTTCTGGAGTTGAGACAGACTTCTTTGTCTGTTACTGAGTACCTACTGAAATTTGAAGAAGGTTGTGTGTTTGTTCCTTTTATTGCTGAGAATGACAAGGATAAAGGTGAACACTTTATTCGTGGTTTGAAGTCTGAAATTGTAAGGGATGTGCATATGTCCAAAGTGGTGAATTATCAAGAAATTGTGGAGAGAGCCTTACTTGCTGAACATGATGAGCACGAGATAGAGAAGGATAGACAGTTGAGGAGACAAGTTTTTCAAGCTAGAGGTCAGGGTCAGGGTTCAAGTGTGAATGTTAGAGGAGGAGGTTATAAAGGCAAAGGCAAGATGGATCAGCGTAGTAGATTTCCTATGCCTCCTACAGATAATGAACGACTATTGTGTGCCAAGTGTGGAAAGTCACACAAAGGAGAATGTTTAATTGGCAGTGGTCGTTGCTATAGATGTAAGGAAGTTGGACACACAGTTTATAACTGTCCTCTTTCTTTTGGAAAAGGAAAAGTGCAAGGTCGAATCTTTTCAATGACAAAGGAGGGCGCAAATCCTGATGCTTCAGTCATATCAGGTAATATTTTCATTTTGGGGAAAGAAGCACTTACCTTAATTGATTCTGGTGCAACACATTCTTTTATATCTGAGGAGTTTATGCATACTATATCTGTTGAACCTACTGTGGTGTCTGTTCAATTTAATATTGTGTTGCCTTCTGGGGAAGAAATTTGGACAAATAGTATAATTAAGGCTTGTCCTGTGTTGATGGGATCAAGATTGTTGTATGCATATTTAATTGTAATTTCAATGGTTGCATTTGATGTGATATTGGGTATGGATTGGTTGTCTGCTTATCGTGCTGTGATTGACTGTGTTAGCAAGACAGTAAAATTTTTAGCAGATGATTATGAGAAGGATTTATTTGTGGGTGGTACCTCTTCATTAAGTATCCCTATTATTTCTTGCCTTCAAGCTACTAAATTGTTGCACAAGAGTTGTGTTGGTTATTTAGCTTCAGTTTTGGATACAAGAAAGGAAAGTAAAATACAGATACAGGATATTATTGTGGTTCAGGATTATCCTGATGTATTTGATGATGATGTACCTGGATTACCACCTGATCGAGAGGTAGAGTTTGTTATTGATTTAATTCCAGGTACAGCTCCAATTTCTAAGGCTCCTTACAGATTAGCTCCAACTGAAATGAAAGAATTAAAGAATCAATTGCAGGAGCTATTAGATAAAGGTTTTATCCGTCCTAGTTTCTCACCTTGGGGAACTCCAGTGTTATTTGTGAAAAAGAAGGATGGATCATTGCGATTATGTATTGACTATCGTGAACTGAATAAGGTAACTATTAAGAATAAATATCCTTTGCCAAGGATTGATGATCTTTTTGATCAATTGCAAGGAGCAATAGTATTCTCGAAAATTGATCTTCGGTCTGGATATCATCAATTAAAGGTGAGAAATGAGGATATATCAAAAACTGCTTTTAGAACGAGGTATGGACATTATGAATTTTTGGTGATGTCTTTTGGATTAACCAATGCTCCTTCAGTGTTTATGGATTTAATGAATCGTGTCTTTGCACCGTATTTGGATACCTTTGTCATTGTTTTTATTGATGACATTTTGATTTATTCTAAGACACGAGAACTTCATAGAGATCATTTGAGGATTGTGTTGAACTTATTGAGGGAAAAACAATTATATGCAAAGTTCAAGAAATGTGAATTTTGGTTAGAACAAGTGGCATTTTTGGGCCATATTGTTTCTAAGGAAGGAATTTCTGTAGATTCTTCTAAGATTGAGTCTATTCAACAATGGTCCATTCCAAAGACAGTTTCAGATGTGAGAAGTTTTCTGGGTTTAGCAGGATATTATCGAAGGTTTATAGAGAACTTCTCAAAGATAGCATTGCCATTGACGAGTTTAACTCGTAAGTCAGTCAAGTTTGAGTGGACTATAGCATGTCAACAAGCATTTCAAGAGTTGAAAGATAAGTTGACTTCTGCCCCTGTGTTGGTACTTCCTTGTGGTACTGAAGATTTTGTTGTTTATTCAGATGCTTCAAAATTGGGGTTAGGTGCTGTACTGATGCAGCATGGGAAAGTGATAGCTTATGCTTCTCGTCAGTTAAAGGACTACGAGAAAAATTATCCTACTCATGATTTGGAGTTAGCAGCTGTGGTGTTTGCATTAAAGATTTGGCGACACTATCTTTATGGTGAGAAATGTGAAATTTTTACAGATCACAAAAGTTTGAGTTATTTGTTTTCACAAAAAGAATTGAATATGCGGCAGCGGAGATGGTTAGAACTTGTCAGGGATTATGATTGCACCATTAGCTATCATCCTGGTAAAGCTAATGTGGTTGCAGATGCTTTGAGTCGCAAGTCAAGTTCAGAATTAAATGCTATGATTTCTAAATTTTTGTTGCTTGATTTGCAAAGAAATGAGATAAATTTGGTATCTTCAGGGACAGTGGCTCGATTATCTACATTAGTTCTCCGCTCAACTTTGTTTGATCGAATTTTGAAGGAACAACAGTCTGATGTTCAGTTATTGGAGTTAAAAAGGAATAAAGAATTATCAGGAGTTTCTGAATTTGGAGTGAATCGTGATGGTTTGATTACCTTTCGAGGTAAAATATGTGTTCCTATTGGTGATAACATACGAAGAGAGGTACTCATAGAAGCTCACATGGCGCCATACTCTGTACATCCTGGTGGTACTAAGATGTACCAAGATCTTCGACGTCTTTATTGGTGGCCAGGTATGAAGAAAGACATTACAGTATTTGTTTCTGAATGTCTAACCTGTCAGCAGGTTAAGAGTGAACACCAAAGACCGGCGGGATTATTGCAATCTTTGCCTATACTGCAATGGAAATAGGAACACATCACAATGGATTTTGTGGTTGGATTGCCAAGGATTCAGAAAGGTTTCAATTCTATTTGGGTGATTGTTGATCGATTGACTAAATCATCGCATTTTCTTCCTGTCAAGACAACATATTCTATGAATCAATATGCCGATGTATATATTCAAGAAATTGTGAGACTTCATGGTATACCGGTATCTATAGTGTCAGATCGTGATCCGAGGTTTAGATCAGAGTTCTGGAAAAGTTTACATCGAGCTTTGGGCACGAAGTTAGTCTTTAGTACTGCCTACCATCCTCAAAGCGACGAGCAATCAGAAAGGGTTATTCAAATTCTTGAGGATATGTTAAGAGCTTGCACAATTGATTTACCTGGGAGTTGGGATTCCAAGTTGCCATTAGTTGAATTCACATATAATAATAGTTACCAGTCTTCAATTGGCTTAGCACCTTATGAAGCATTATATGGAAGAAAGTGTAGATCTCCTTTGTATTGGGAAGAGGTAGGTGAAAGAAAGATGTTGGGCCCTGAGTTGGTTCAACAAACAGCAGATGTTGTGGCGTTAATTCAAGAAAGATTGAAGACAGCTCAATCTAGACAGAAAAGTTATGCCGATGTTAGAAGACGGCCTTTGGCATTCGAGGTTGGTGATCATGTTTTTATCAAGATAGCTCCTCTCAAAGGAGTTATGAGATTTGGCAAGAAAGGTAAGTTAAGTCCTCGATACATTGGACCATTTGAAATTCTAAATAATATTGGAGAGCGAGCCTATCTTCTTGCTTTGCCACCGGACTTGGACCGAGTTCATAATGTATTTCATGTATCCATGCTTCGTAAGTATATTGCTAATCCATCTCATGTTCTTCGGTACGAGTCATTGGAACTTTTGCCTAACCTAAGCTATGATGAAAAGGCAGTTCAAATTCTTGATCGTAAGGTTAAGGTGTTAAGGAACAAAGAAATTGGCATTGTCAAGGTTCTTTGGAGAAATCAAGTGATTGAAGAGGCCACGTGGGAACCTGAAGAGGAGATGAAGCAACGTTATCCTAATCTATTCGTTAATAGGTAATTTCGGGGACAAAATTTTTATAAGGAGGGGAGATTGTAATATCCCAAGTTTTTATTGTGCTATGATCAATGATTTCATGTTTTATGGTTATGGGATATTCATATATTGATATGGTCAAGTTTTAGTGTTGTTTATAGTTCATGTTATTGTCAATGGGTTAGAGAAATTATAGGGGCCTAGTTGTTGATGAATATGGGAATGGAAAAGTTTTGGTGATGGTTTTATGTTTGATTTTAGAAGGATTTTGGTTGTTAAAATTCATAATAATTGAGTGGAATAAGAAAAGGTTGGATAATAAGTCAAGAAAAGGCGTTTTTAGGAGTTCGTGTCGGAGGATTAGAGCTAGGGTGCAGCGTGTAGCGCTGCTGTGCGGCGCAGCAGCGCACCCGCGCTGCCACAGGCAGCGCAGGGGCGCTGCCTGCGCCGAACAAGCAGCGCACCCGCGCTGCCTGTGCGGGGCAGCGCTGCACCAGCGCTGCCCAATCGAGCGCAGGTGCGCTGCCCTGCGGGTTTTTGACGAAATTGTGTTTTTAAAACACGATTTTATGGTTATGGAATGATTTTTATAGCATGGTATTGAGAAATATCTTCATTCCTTCATCTCTCATTTCTCTCATACGTTCCCTTCTCTTTTCCCCAAAATTCTCTCTTCTTCATCTTTAACCAAGTTCAAGGATTTTTGAGGAAATCTTAGCATCTCCTAGTCTAGGTGCAAGCTACAAGGTAAGATCTTAGTTATTCTTTGGTTTTACAAGGAATTGTTGGGTTGAAGGTTTGCGTTGACTTTATAGATCTATGTATATATGGTGTTAATTCATAGATTTTATGGTATTTATTGTTGTTGGGATTCTTTTGAGGTCATCCTTGCCACCAAGTGTTGATTGGGTTGTAAGTAGAAGCTATTTCTTGTGCTCACATGATATATATGTATCCAAGCCATGTTTATTGATGTCTAGCTTCTTTTATGGTTATATTATGCCATATTCATTGTTATATATTCAAAGATCCAAGAATTCTATTGATTTCATTGATAAAGAAGCTAGCAAACTATTGTGCCTATCAAGTGTTTGATGAATTGTCCCAATGAATTTCATATGCTACAATCCTTTATGCATATCAAGTGTTTGATGAATTGTTCCAATGAATTTCATATGTTCGAATCCAAGAAATGATAGTAATTCATGCATGTCATTGGCCAATCACATGAAGAGTGTCTCTCACAGCCTGGTATATATTTTCATATATCACAGAGATGCTATACATAGATTATCTCTCACAGTCCGATATATATTTATATATATCAACAGAGATAATATTCACAGGTCACAGATTACAAGTTACAGACTATCATTTCATTTCATGGTTATCTCTCACAGTCCGATATATATTTATATATATTAACAGAGATAACATTCACAGATTATAGATCATTGAGCTATTGTTCCATATTCATACTATGGTATACCATCTATATTATTCTTTCATTATTGTTCATTGAAGATGGTATTGTTCACGTTTATTGCCATTGAGATATTTCAAGCCAATCCATATAAATATGTATTTGTTATGTAAAGTTCTCTACTTACTGAGTTTTATCTCATTCCAGTTATTTCATGTGATGCAGGTAATAAAAAGATTTGAAGCAGATTGTCCAAGGATAAGAAGTCATATAGCTATTGAAAATGGAACAACTTTTATTTGGTTATGTTAATGTTTTATTGGTGTGAGTTGAACATTTAAAGTTTTAAAAATATCATGTATTTTATTATATGTATTGTGGGTATTTGATTTATGATGTATTGAATTTATGTATTGTTTGGTTTGTATTTTATGAAAATGGTTACAATGGATATAAAGTATATTTTCTTTACGATAAATGCTTCCGCTGATGTCAGGTTATTTTTAGATTTAAAATGTTTATTTAAGTGGGGTGTTACAGACATGGGAACCGCAATAGAATAAAAGCCCTGAATAAACTTCTTGTAGAACCCAGCCAATCCCAAGAAACTACGGATTTCGGTCACACTCTTAGGCACTGGCCAATCACTGACTGCCTCGACCTTGCTACGATCAACCTCGACTCCATCTCGGGATATGATGTGGCCCAATAACACCACTCTTTCTAGCCAGAAATCACATTTTCTGAACTTGGCATACAATTGTGAACGCCCAGAAAATTTGAAGGTTCATGCGAACCATATGCATACCAGTTATTAAATTCCTTGTGTATTTCAATTAATTATTTTAATAGCATAAATTAATTATGTTGTGCAAGTTGACATGTTCAAATATACTTTTCTGCATGGTTGCATTAAAATGTATTTTAAAGATTATTCGAGTTGCGATCGAGGAACGGAGACCGATGGCTGAAAAATTGAAAATGTTTTTAATAAATAATTGTTTATAATTATTTAAAATATGATTATGCTTTTTCTTATTTTTGAAAATAAGGAGTTTTAAGGTGATTTTATACGTCGAGACGTGATTTTTATTGGTGTTCGATTTTCAACAAAAATACGAACATTTTGGCAACCCAACTAATAAATTCACAAACTTTATTAAACAAAATATTTTGATTAAACACCAATGGGATAAATGGGCCTAATTAACATAGTTAATGGGCCTAAGATAGAAATTAGAGTTTGGTTAGGATTTTATTAACATTTAAAGTGCTAATCACTCCAATAAAACCCATTGTAAACCCACACCCTCAAACCTGCAAACTCTTTTTACTCTCAAGACACAACACAAACAATATTTCAAGGAGAAAGTTTCGGCCATCCCTAGTCTTCAAGCAAAGGGTTCTCGTTCGTCGTCGTCGTTCTTCAATCCGTCAACGTATATTCGTAAGTTAATCAGGTAAAGGCAATCCATATTCTTGCCTTTAATCATATATCACACCATAATATTTATTTAATTGAGTTTTTGCATGAAACACAAGTGCATCATGAAACATTTTTGTTTTTTTATTACATGTGAATTTTTTAGGCATGAACTTGACCCAAATTTATGTTTAACATGTTTCTAATGGAATGCCATGATTAGGAAATGTTTGAGGGTTGTTTTTGCATGTCCTAAAGAGCCCTAGGATACACGAGACATGCTGCAACGTAAACTGAATAAAGCTGGCCCCAATTGAATGTTTTTGTGGTTAGGTGTTCGGTTAAGGGGAAGTTTGATGCATGGCTTGGCTTTGGCTGGACCAGGGCTGGGCTGGGGTCAGGTATGAGTCATGGAGAGAGTCCTAGGCCATGAAGCCCCATGGAAGCCGCCCAGGTACAACAGCTTGTGTAGGGAGGAAAGGCTCGGCCAGGGGCTCTGGGCTGAGCTAGGTTGACTCTTTAGGGTACTAGGAGGGTGCATGAGGGTCTGGTTCAAGGTATGGCTCGTGGGTTAGGTGGCTAAGCAAGAAAACATGGAGTCCTAGTCTAGGTGGGTTCTCGGCCATTATTGTGCTGAAGTGGGGGCTTCGGTTTCGGGGCTAGGGTCAGGTCCTAGAGGTGATATGGGTTCACGAGGGTCCAGGGGATGCTGGTTTGAAGTTGGCTAAGGCCGGCTTGTAGAACCCGTAACCTAGACTACGTATAAGCCATGCATAATTCTAGTATTTAAATTAAAATGATTTTTATTGCATGAGTATTTAAATGCTTTTCCTTAATTTAATTATTTTATAATAGTAGTTTGATTTTTATCATTTCAGTTAATTCAGTGAGGCCGGACTGGAGTTGGAGTTTAGAGATAAAATTAAGATTTAGGAAAACATTTCTAGAATTTATTTTAGCTAGCAAGTAAGTTCATTTAAGTTAAAAAGGAAGTTTAAGGAAGTATTTAAGTTACTTGAGGTGAGTAGAAAGTAAATTCATTTAAGTTCCTTAATTAAGGGGTTAGTTCACTAAATTATTTAAAGGATAGGTGAGGCTTTTAAGGGTTATAAATTTAGTAAATAATCCACATTTACCTTCATTTTATTTCCAAGAATTCGGCCACCCTTAGTAGATTAAGCTAGGACATGCCAACTCACCTTTGACCCATTCTTTGTCATTTTTAGCATGATAACCTTTTTAATTATTAATCAACCTTAATTAATTTATTAGTAAGCAATATCCTAGTCTAATTATCATAGATAAATCGGCCATGCTCCCCCACAAGAAGACTTGTTCAATCAAATTCAAAATTTAAATTAGTGGTAGACTTGGTCTTGCATTCGAATCCCTTTATTAGTGGATCTTCCCCCTCACCTTTCCAACCATCATTCTCCCCCCTCCATCACCTAAATTAAGAGTGATTTTTGAGAGAAGAATCATGGCTAACACTAGAGAAAACTAGAGAGAAAAATCGAGAGCAAGAAAGGTAGTAAAGAAAGCACTCCACCTCCTTCGTGCCGGATCGCCTCATTCTTTCGTTTTCTTTCAAAACGAAACCAGACATGCATATATTATTCCTTGACTCTTCAATCAAGTCATACTATCATTCTTTTTAAGTTTCATGATCATCCTTTCATGTAAAAACCGAAACACATCAAGAAATTTCAGAAAATGCACATGCAGATTTTCGGCCCTCCTTTTTCAAGCTTCACGATTTTCCTTTGTGTTGTGGTTTCAGGTATTGAATCGATTCCAAGTGACATCTATACGTGTAATAGGATGCATTAGGACCATTTTGGTCCACTCATTCAACCCCATGCACGCTGGAAGACACAAAAATGACAGCAACTCCACATGTTGTCCATTTGAACCTTTCGAAATTCTGTGTTGCTGTCATATAGGAAATGAATCTGATCATGGCTGCCACAAGGCCTATAGCCATGGTTAGATCCCTTCCCTAGCATGTCTAAGACGTGACTAAGTCGCCCTTTTGGTGGCTTGGTCCATGGTGAATCGGTTTTCAAATAAAACAACAAGAACAGCCCCTTCCCCATTTCGGCTCTTCCTTTTTACAGCATGTGTGTTTCGAATTTTGGTGGATTGGTGTGGATCTTGGTTGGCCTATAGCCCATAGCTACGGTTCATACCATACCCCAAGATTTCTAGATCGTGCCATGGTCAATCAAATGGCCACTGGAACGACACGAGACAGCAAATGAAACACAACACCACCCACGCATGCAAGGTGTTCTCGGTTGGAGTTTTCGGGTGTTTGCTGAATGGTGCGAATTGTGGCTGGCCTATGGCCCATACCCATGGTTCAAATCATTCCTTGGGATGTTGGTAAGAGTCTATGGTCGGTGGTACAAGCCCCAATGGCCGGTAGTCTCGAAAACGACATAAGGAAAGCAAATGTGCAGCTGTTGTAATTTGGACAGCAATTGTGCTGTTGTTCTCAGGCTTCGTTTGAGTTCTTGGTTAGCTTTTAGCCCATGGCCTTGCACTGTACAGTGCCTCATCGAGTTAGGAAGGTCATGTTTTTTTCCGTTTGTCATTCGGATCATTTTTGAGGTCGTACGAGAATTTACGGTGCAATGTGCCAAATTGACTCTCGAAAGAGCGTTTCATGTTTTGGCCTCCATTCACCTAGATTTCGACCCTCACCATTTTATGAGCATAATCTCATCATTTTAAGCGTATTTTAATCATGCGGTATTGCTTGTGGTCACAGTATACTGAGTGAAACAACTGTAGGTTGCTTGTGGTCACTTTACTATCATGATTAAATCCGGTCCCCAGTTACCGGTCAGTTCAGTTGTTTCACTCAGTATACTGTGGCAGTTGTCTGATCAGACGTAAATCCGGTCACCAGTTACCGGTCCGGTCCCCAGTATCGGTCAGCTCAGTTCAGTTCAGTTCAGGGACCACTTGCGTAGACCATAATCTCACCAGAAAATTATTACAAGCTATTTCAGTACAGGGCTCCAAGGAGTAAACATTTTTACTATGATTTTTCAGTTCAGTTATGCACGTATTATAATTGCTCATGACAAGTTATTTTCACGTATGCCTCATGACATGATATTTTTATCTCATACGAATTTTACTATATTATTTACTTGTTATTTACGATATATGCATGTTGAGTCTTTAGACTCACTAGACTTGATTGTTCTAGGTACAGATGATGTCGGGATCGAGGGCGGGGACCAGTGAGCTAGATTGGGTCGGCAGTAGTGGCACCCGAGGACCCCAGTTTCAGCACTTGCCATTTTTTTTATGCTCAAATATTTTATCAGTTGTTGAATAATTTAACTTGTTATTTTGGCAAGTAATAATTTCTTCCGCTGCTATTTTGAACGTTAAACATTTTATCAGATTTTGGTATGAATGAGGCACTCCATTTATTTTAAAAGAAAAATTTTAAATTTCCCTCAAATTTTGAAAGTAAGGATTTTAAGCCTTTATACGACACGAGCGTGGCTCGATGGAAATCGAAGATGGCTCAAGGGTGATAAGGTTGGTTCAAATTAGGGTCTTTCTCATGGGTTTAACTTTGAAACATGACTCACGGGGGTCTATTCGTGGTACAAGAGGGCCAAATAATTATTAGGAGTCTAAAGTTTTAATATGGGAATTTTATATTAAAGTTTGATTTAATTCGAGATTAAGACGCATTAATATGTTATATTTAAAGATTAATTTGAAATTCCTCGATTTAAGCTAAATAAAAATACGAGAAAATTCATGTAAGATTAAATAATTATTGGGATATGTTAGAGTCGATGAAATTAAGAAAAAGTTGAAAACGTGAAATTTTACATATAAGGGTAAAACGATAGTTTTACACCGAAAAATTAGTAAACGTCATGGCAGTGTCCTGAATGCTGTTTTATATGCTAATAAGATTATTGAAATGTTTATGAATTTTTATATGTTAAAAAATATGTTTAAAATGTTTATGGATTTTTAATATGTTAAAAAATATATTTTAAATGTTTCTAATTTAATATGTCAAAATGATTATTTTAAATGTTTATAATTTAATATGTTAAAAGTTTATTTTAAACATTTATGGATTTTTATGATTAAATATGTTAAAACGTTTATTTTAAAATGTTTATGGATTTTTATATGTTAAAATGTTTATGGATTTTTATGAGGAAACAATAACGTTAAAAGATATGTTGCATGCTTGGTTTTAAAGAAAAACATTATATGCATGTTTAATTTTATAAAGTGATGAGAATACGAAACGTTGAAGGAAGAGAAGTAATGTAACTGATACGATGTTATGTTGGATATATCGATATATCGTGAGGGAAAATGAAACAACCCCCTTCCCATGGCATTTAAATTTAATAAATAGCATACGCGGAAGCTTTAAAATGAAAAAAAAGGAAGCATAAACTACAACTTGCATAATATACATTACCAATAATCGTGCCATAGTCATTTACAAAAACATCATCAATATACTTCCAAAAGCCATCACAAACGTCACTACAAATTTTTCTTTGGGTTTAAAGTACAAAATACAAGTAAAGTTCCTAATGATCCCCCACATGACAAAAGATTTCCCTTTATCTCGTATATGACTTCTTCCTCCTGGACAATCCTTGTCAATTCTTTTTATCACCTGCATCACATGACGTTAACTGGAATGAGATAAAACTCAGTAAGCAGAAGACAGTACATAGCAATTACATATACATAACTTTGGCTTGAAGTGTGATTATGGCAATGGCAATGGCAATAGAGAATGGATCATAAGTTTCAAATCAATATCAATGGTATCTCGTATCACGAATTCAAGGGAGGAATGACAGTTCTATGACCTGTGACCTGTGACCTGTGGATAATATCTCTTTGATATATATAAATATATCAACACTGTGAGAGATACTCATAATCATGTGATTGGCCAATGACATGCATGTAATAACTATCATTCCTTGGCTTTGAGCATGGACAATTTCATTGAGGCATTTATACAAACACTTGGTAAGCAACAATAGAGTACTAGCTCCTTATCAATGAATTCAATGATATCCTTGGCTCAATGAACAAATAACAATACATACAACAATAATCTAACAATGGAAGGAGCTAGATATCAATAAACATGGCTTGTATACATATATATATATATCATGTGAGCACTTGAAAAGAAGCTTCTACTTACAACCAATCAAGCACTATGATGGCTATGATGATCTTGAATGAATCCTACAACAATAATCACAATCATAATCATAAATCATCTCCAATAATCCAAAGGACTTAAAGAACTCAACTTAATTCTTCAAACTCTTCCAACACCCAAACAACATAGAAGTCTTACCTTGTAGCTTGAAGTTGAGGTAGAATAAGCTAAGAATTCTACTAGGCTTCCTTAACTTGAAGTGTAATTTGGAGGAAAGAAAATCTTTGAAGGGAGGGAGAAAGCTTGAACGATAGGTATAAGGGAAAAATTATAATGAATGAAGAGAAATCCCTAGAATCACATTAAAAAGGCTTAATATACCCCAAAAACGCATTTTAAAACAGCAACTTTCGCACTCCTAGCGCCGCGGCGCCATTCTTTAGCGCTGCGGCGCCTGGCCTTCGCATTTGGCAGCGCCTAGGAGGCTTCGGCCCTGGAAGCGCCTAGGCGCTGATGGGGGCGCCTAGGCGCTGCCACCTGCAGCGTTCTGCGCACAGCTTCCTCAATTATTGCTCCAGACATGCCTCTTCCTTTCATAATTTGGAAAAGTGGTAAACATGAAAGTTGTAGCCCTATGTCTTTTCTTCAACATATCCAAATTTCAGATCATTTGGATATCGGAGTAAAAAGTTATGCCCATTCTCCCAACATGTGTCAGTGTAGGAACTACAAAGCACACCATGCACTTCGGGGCGCTTTTGGCTTGTCTTCTACAATGATTTGAACAAAACTCAAAACATGAAAGTTATAGGCTTGGGTCTTAGCTTTCTAATGCAATTGGCCTCATGTCATTTGGATCAATATCCAACACATTATGCTAAAAACCTTAACAACTACCATAATTTTCATACCATTTTTGCACTCTAATCTTCTAAAAACTATAGTTACCAAAATATCTACTCCAAACCTTCCACCAAATCCAATACCAACAAAAACCATAACAACAATAACTCATTCCCTTTCCATAACCATCATAAAGTATAATACCAAACACAATAACCATTCTTTTATCATTCATATAAACATAACCATAACTATGCTCTTATCATTTCCATAACCATCACCATAAACAATAACCATTATCAATAACAATTCCACATAATCTCAACTATTAGACCATATAACATGTTCATAACAATAATAAACCATCACTATATACATTAACATGATAAAAGTTTGGGCTATTACATTCTCCCTTCCTTATAAAAATTTCGTCCCCGAAATTTACTTACCGTCGAATAAACTTGGATAATGATGCTTCATTTCCTCTTCCGGTTCCCAAGTCGCATCTTCAATCACTTGATTTCGCCATAGGACTTTCACAAGTCCAATTTCCTTGTTCCTTAGCACTTTAACTTTGTGATCAAGAATTTGAACCGGCATTTCTTCGTAGCTTAGGTTAGGTAAAAGGTCTAAGGATTCATGTCGAAGGACATGAGATGGATTGGGAAGATATTTACGTAACATAGACACATGAAAGACATTGTGCACTCGATCCAAGTCCAGTGGCAATTCAAGACGATAAGCTCGGTCTCCAATCTTATCAAGAATTTCAAATGGCCCAATGTATCGAGGACTTAACTTACCCTTCTTTCCAAAACGCATCACTCCTTTGAGAGGAGCTATTCTAATGAACACATGATCACCAACCTCGAATGCCAAAGGCCGTCGACGTATATCAGGGTAACTTTTCTGTCTAGACTGAGCAGTCTTCATTCGCTCTTGGATCAATGCCACAATATCTGCTGTTTGTTGAACCAACTCCGGGCCCAACATCTTCCTTTCACCTACTTCTTCCCAGTATAATGGAGATCGACATTTTCTTCCATATAAAGCCTCGTAGGGTGCCATGCCGATTGAAGATTGATAGCTGTTATTATATGTAAATTCGACAAGAGGCAATTTGGAATCCCAACTTCCTGTGAAATCAATAGTACAAGCTCGTAACATATCTTCCAGAATTTTAATTACTCTTTCAGATTGCCCGTCACTCTGAGGACGGTATGCTGTGCTAAAGGCTAACTTGGTGCCCAAGGCTCTGTGCAAACTCTTCCAGAATTCAGAAGTAAACCTTGGGTCACGATCAGATACAATTGATATAGGGATTCCATGAAGTCTTACAATTTCAGCTACATAAACTTCAGTATATTGGTTCATTGTAAAAGTCAAGTTGACCGGAAGAAAATGAGCCGACTTGGTTAACCTATCAACAATCACCCAGATGGAGTTGTAACCCTTTGATGTTCTTGGAAGTCCCGTTACAAAGTCCATGGTGATGTGCTCCCATTTCCACTGAGGTATAGAGAGAGATAGCAAAGTCTCAGCAGGTCTTTGATGCTCAATCTTAACCTGCTGACAGGTTAGACATTCAGAAACAAATGACATGATATTTTTCTTCATACCTGGCCACCAATAAAGGCGTCGTAGATCTTGATACATCTTTGTACTGCCAGGGTGTACCGAATATGGAGCTGTATGCACTTCAATAAGAATATCTTTCCGAATGTCATCACCTTTAGGAACATAAATTCTACCTTGAAAGGTCAATAAACCATCAATATTCAAACCAAACTCCGAAACTCCTGTCAGATCACTCTTATTCTTCAACTCTAATAACTGAATATCCAGTTGTTGTTCCTTTAAAATTCGATCAATCAAAGTAGAGCGAATAACTAATGCAGATAATTGATTTACTGTTCCTGGAGCTACCAGAGTTATTTCGTTCCTTTGTAGATCAAGTAACAACGGTTTCTGAATCATGGAACCCAATACATAACTGGATTTACGGCTTAAAGCATCAGCAACCACATTAGCTTTTCCAGGATGATAGCTAATGGTGCAATCATAGTCTTTTACGAGTTCCAACCAGACACTCACCTTTGTGTGGCTTGCCGCACTTAGGACATAACGGTCGCTGCACATCTGAAGAAGGCACAGAAGGTTTATTGTGTTGCTCCATTTTGCCTTTTCCTTTGTAGCCACCTCGAGTACTAGCACTTGCACCTTGCCCTCTCGTTTGAAAAGCTTGCCTTCTTAATTGCCGCTCCTTTTCAATTTCTTGTTCATCGTGCTCGACAAGTAAGGCTCTTTCAACGATATCTTGATAGGTGATTACCTTAGCCATATGAACATCCCTTCGAATTTCTGGTTTCAATCCACGAAGGAAATGTTCTCCTTTGTCTTTGTCATTCTCGGCAATAAACGGAACAAACACACATCCTTCTTCAAATTTCAATGTATATTCAGTAACAGACAAGGCATCTTGTCTCAATTCAAGAAACTCTTTAACCTTCTTTGCTTTAACTTCTCTTGAAAAATACTTGGCATAGAAGAATTCTTTGAACTCATTCCATTTTAACTCATGGACATTAACAGTCACTTTAGTAGCTTCCCACCAGATGCGAGCAGCTTTCACTAGCATAAACACGGTACAGCTCACTCTATCTTGATCAGTGAACTTCAGATAGTCAAATATAGCCTCCAACGATTTAATCCATTCAAGAGCTACGAGTGGATCGGCACCACCGATAAATTCAGGAGGGTTCATTCGCCTGAATAATTCATATGAACCACTTTCGGTACGCTCCACTCTACCCTGTCCTCTCTCTTGATCATGACCCTGAGTTGGTTGGTGGATGCTCAAAAATTTTTGGATCTGTTCGCCGTGAACCTTTGCTTGTTCTTGTATTAATTTACTAAATTCATCCACAACTCTGGTAGTCGTATCAGTGGTAGGGGTCCTATCATCCCCTTCGGTAACCTTTCTTTTGGGAGGCATTTCCTACACATATGCTCACTTTAACATAGATAGGAAGAAAGAATACCTCAATGACAATGAAAGAAAATAAACTCTCAACGTTAAAATCAATAGATGCAGGATCGAAAACATACCGGATTGTCCTAGGTAGAAGAAGTCATATATGGCCCGAAGAACTTTCGCTCTGATACCAATTGAAACAACCCCCTTCCCATGGCATTTACATTTAATAAATAGCATACGCGGAAGCTTTAAAATGAAAAAAAAGGAAGCATAAAATACAACTTGCATAATATACATTACCAATAATCGTGCCATAGTCATTTACAAAAACATCATCAATATACTTCCAAAAGCCATCACAAACGTCACTACAAATTTTTCTTTGGGTTTAAAGTACAAAATACAAGTAAAGTTCCTAATGATCCCCCACATGACAAAAGATTTCCCTTTATCTCGTATATGACTTCTTCCTCCTGGACAATCCTTGTCAATTCTTTTTATCACCTGCATCACATGACGTTAACTGGAATGAGATAAAACTCAGTAAGCAGAAGACAGTACATAGCAATTACATATACATAACTTTGGCTTGAAGTGTGATTATGGCAATGGCAATGGCAATAGAGAATGGATCATAAGTTTCAAATCAATATCAATGGTATCTCGTATCACGAATTCAAGGGAGGAATGACAGTTCTATGACCTGTGACCTGTGACCTGTGGATAATATCTCTTTGATATATATAAATATATCAACACTGTGAGAGATACTCATAATCATGTGATTGGCCAATGACATGCATGTAATAACTATCATTCCTTGGCTTTGAGCATGGACAATTTCATTGAGGCATTTATACAAACACTTGGTAAGCAACAATAGAGTACTAGCTCCTTATCAATGAATTCAATGATATTCTTGGCTCAATGAACAAATAACAATACATACAACAATAATCTAACAATGGAAGGAGCTAGATATCAATAAACATGGCTTGTATACATATATATATATCATGTGAGCACTTGAAAAGAAGCTTCTACTTACAACCAATCAAGCACTATGATGGCTATGATGATCTTGAATGAATCCTACAACAATAATCACAATCATAATCATAAATCATCTCCAATAATCCAAAGGACTTAAAGAACTCAACTTAATTCTTCAAACTCTTCCAACTCCCAAACAACATAGAAGTCTTACCTTGTAGCTTGAAGTTGAGGTAGAATAAGCTAAGAATTCTACTAGGCTTCCTTAACTTGAAGTGTAATTTGGAGGAAAGAAAATCTTTGAAGGGAGGGAGAAAGCTTGAACGATAGGTATAAGGGAGAAATTTTAATGAATGAAGAGAAATCCCAAGAATCACATTAAAAAGGCTTAATATACCCCAAAAACGCATTTTAAAACAGCAACTTTCGCACTCCTAGCGCCGCGGCGCCATTCTTTGGCGCTGCGGCGCCTGGCCTTCGCATTTGGCAGCGCCTGGAAGCGTCTAGGCGCCATGGCTTCGGCCCTGGAAGCGCCTAGGCGCTGATGGGGGCGCCTAAGCGCTGCCACCTGCAGCGTTCTGCGCACAGCTTCCTCAATTATTGCTCCAGACATGCCTCTGCCTTTCATAATTTGGAAACGTGGTAAACATGAAAGTTGTAGCCCTATGTCGTTTCTTCAACATATCCAAATTTCAGATCATTTGGATATCGGAGTAAAACGTTATGCCCATTCTCCCAACATGTGTCAGTGTAGGAACTACAAAGCACACCATGCACTTCGGGGCGCTTTTGGCTTGTCTTCCACAATGATTTGAACAAAACTCAAAACATGAAAGTTATAGGCTTGGGTCTTAGCTTTCTAATGCAATTGGCCTCATGTCATTTGGATCAATATCCAACACATTATGCTAAAAACCTTAACAACTACCATAATTTTCATACCATTTTTGCACTCTAATCTTCTAAAAACTATAGTTACCAAAATATCTACTCCAAACCTTCCACCAAATCCAATACCAACAAAAACCATAACAACAATAACTCATTCCCTTTCCATAACCATCATAAACTATAATACCAAACACAATAACCATTCTTTTATCATTCATATAAACATAACCATAACTATGCTCTTATCATTTCCATAACCATCACCATAAACAATAACCATTATCAATAACTATTCCACATAATCTCAACTATTAGACCATATAACATGTTCATAACAATAATAAACCATCACTATATACATTAACATGATAAAAGTTTGGGCTATTACAGAAAAGGTTCTAGTGGAAGCCCGACGATCGTATTTCCATTGATACGAATACGAATACGATGATATGTTAATACGTAAGGCCAAGGCTTAGTTGACGGGTGATAGTGTCGCTGATTTCCCTGCCGCCCAGTACTGTGGTTACATGTACATAGATTCATTTCCTAATACGTAGACGAATACGAAAGTCACAATTATCGATCTGAATTCAACGAAAGGAATATGAATATGAATATGGATATGGATATGGATATAAAAACGAATACGAATATGAATATGAATACGTTTACATGGATATGAATATGAATATGATAGATATGGATACGAATATGAATATGAATACGATGAATATGAATATGTCTATGGTGACATGAAAATTTTTTGAAAATG
Organism: Primulina eburnea; assembly: GCF_022965805.1. NCBI lineage: Eukaryota > Viridiplantae > Streptophyta > Magnoliopsida > Lamiales > Gesneriaceae > Primulina > Primulina eburnea. The sequence goes on from NW_027330812.1 coordinate 378,601, forward strand.
TTTATGAAATGTTTATGGAAATGTTTTTGGTTTGAAGTTTATGCATCATTGTGAAAATATTTTTGTTTAAAGTTTATGCATATTCATGAAAACGATATTTTAAGTACAAATATTTTCACTGTTGTATGTGAGCTGTATATGTAGTACTTGTTATCAAGATTATGGTGTGTTGAGTGTTTAGACACACTAGGTATGATTGATGCAGGTGATTATGATAATAATGTTAATATAGGTCTTGATGGTTGACTTCGCTGGACTGAAGGTGCACATAACCCGAGGACCGGCGCTAGTTTTCCGCACTAGTTATGATTTATGATTTTAAGTTATGTTAAATATATTTTATGACTTTTATCATGATTATGAGTTGTTTTTGAGAGATTATAGTATGAGTTATACTTTTCAAATATTGTTTTTAGGTTTGGTAAAACGTTTGACGATTTGAACTATTTTCTTTTAAATTTTTAAATGTTAGTTGGTTGTTTATATTTTTAAAATCGGGCAAGGAATTTTAAAATTATATACGTGTATATTTCCAATTATTAATATTAAGGAGGGAAAAAAAATTTCTACCATGTTTTAAGGAAACGAGTAGTGGACGTTTCAAACTGTCTGTCCTTCACAGTCTGTAGCACGGTCCTCGAGTGCTGACTGTCTTCATCTCTACTCTTTGAGTAGATCAGAATGTCTTCTATAAAAACTATGACGAACTGATCTAAATACGGCTGAAATATGCGATTAATGAAATCCATGAAAATTGCTGGCGCTCATTAGTCCGAATGGCATCACTATAAACTCATATTTCCCATAACGCGTCTTGAAATCCATCTTATGCACATCAGACTCTCTCAATTTCAGTTGGTGGTATCCTAATCAAAGATTTATCTTCGAACACACTGATGCTTCCTAAAGCTCATCAAACAGGTCTTTGATCCTAGGCAAAGTATACTTGTTCTTGTTTGTGATTCTATTCAGTACTCTGTAATCGATTCAGAGACACATGATGTTGTCTTTCTTCTTGACAAAAAGAACGGTGCACCCCATGGAGAAAAACTAGGGCGAATGAAACCCTTGTCCAACAAGTCCTGAATCTGATCCTTCAACTCTTTAATCTCTGCAGGTGCTAAAGGATAGGGTGCCTTAGAATCAGCATTGTACCTGGCATCAGCTCAATGGAAAAGTCCACCCCTCGGTCTGTTGGAATGCCTGGAACATCCTCTGGAAAGACACTGGGAAAATCCCTGACCACCTCGACATACTTTAGCCTCTGACTGACTAGATCAGACGCTGTCACAATACTAGCCAAAAATGCTTGGCAGCCTATCTTCATAAGTTTCCTCGCATAGATACAAGAAATGATGCGCGGCATCTTCTTGTTCCTTGCTGCAGCAAAAATAAAATATTTTCCCGCTAGGCGGTTGAACAGATACTAACCTCTGCCGGAAATCTATTGAAGCTCAATTTGACGAAAGCCAGTCCATATACAGAATGATGTCAAACTCAAGCATCGGTAGCTCAATGAGGTCTGCCTGAACAACATTCTTCTGCAAAAGAAGCTCTAGATTCCTCACTATCCTCGATGTACACATCTGATCGCTAAAAGGAATCGAAACTTTGAAACCCAAATCCATGGCCTCTGGTACGATTCCCAGTCTCTTGACAAAAGTCTCGGATATAAATGAATGTGTAGCTCCAGAATCTAGTAGTGCATATGTGGCTACACCATAAATAAATATTCTTCCCGCGAAAAAACATACCATCAAATCCGATTGTGTTGAAACTTAAGGAGTTTCAATCTTTAATTACCCAAAGTTCTCGACAATCTCTATTTTAGTCCTAATAATTCTTCGGAAATTACACAATTAGACCATAATAGTTTTTGGAAATTGCATTTTCAACCCTAAAGTTTAGAATTTTCTTCATTTTTGTTCTTTATTTTTCGAAAATTTACGTTCTAGCCCCAATAAAATTCGAATCTAATCAACTTGAAAATCACTATTTTGATCCTTAAAATTTCAGAAAATGCAAAAACAGTCCCCAATTATCAAGAATTTTCTAAACAGCCCCCAAACTCTTTATTTAGTCCCTGAATTTTCAAAAATTCTGGATTTTGCCCTTGAACTTTCGGTTCTCTCAAATGCAGTCCTTTCACTCTTGAGAATTTAGGTTTAGCCCTTCTAATCTCGGAATTATGCAATTTCAACCCTTAACTTCTCGGTTTTGTACTTTAGCCTCTATATTTTCGATTATTGTAATTTGACCCTTAAGATTCTTAATTAAGTCAATTCCACCTATGAGTGCATGAAACTTATTTTATATTAGGTTCTCGATCCCAAAGGAAATTTACTCAACCAAATTAACATTACATGCAATCAAGGCGATAAATATAAAATCTTAAAAAAGAATGTTACCAATGATCAATGCAGAGTATGGCTCCGCTTCCGTCTCCTTGGCGTGCATAACGTAGGCTCTGCCAGTAGTAGGACCTTGTTCCTAGGGCAATCAGCAGCTTTGTGGCCCTATTCTTGGTAAATAAAGCACTTAAACTTCCCCCAAATACAGTTACCGTAATGAAAACAATTTCACTGCTTACAGGGCTATCTCTCCTCTGGCTTAGGAACAACTGGAGCCTGTGGTGGCTTTTGTTGTCCTGGTTTCTTGAACTGTCCATGGGGCTCTTGCTGCCCCTGATTCTTGGGTGGCCATTAAACTGCTTCTTCTGAGGCTGTGAACTTTGTTGGGCCTGATGCCTCTTCCGCTACATCTCCACATCAGTATACCTCAGGGCTTGATCTGCCTCAAAAGCACAAGCAATGACAGCATCGTAAGTAGCCGGCCTCGTCAACATGACATCCCGGCGTATGGTGGGTCGGAGGCCATTCAAGAAGTGCCTCAACTTCTCAGCTGCATCTCTCGCAATGAGGGGCAAAAAGTGACAGCCCCGATTGAACCTCCTGATAAACAAAGCAACAGACAAGTCTATATGTCGGAGACTCGTCAACTCTCGTGTAAGGCGTCCCCTGGCGTCAGCCAAAAAATATTTGTTGTGGAAGATGTCCTTAATATATATATATATATATATATATATAAATATATATATATATATATATGTATCAGTCTGGGGTCTCGGAGCCTACTAAGCCCGATCCATCAGTCGTGCAATACCCTCTAGAATTCAGGTAGCAAGGTCACCTAGCGGCGGTGCTGGAAAGCCTTTGTCACCTCGAGGGTTATCATACTGCCTGTCGGTACTAGGAGCTCTTCTGGGAGGCATAATATCTGAATACAGTCCAAATTCTAAACGTAACCCATCATGCAATTCAATCTAATTTTCAAAACATTTAATTCCAAAAACGGTTAAACATGTACTGTAAAACATAAATCATGTAGGCATGCAGGTGATAGCATAGAACTTTCAAAATATTTAAAACATGTACACTTACAGACTTGAGGCTTGACGACTGAGCTTCTGAAGCTAGTGGTGGCGAAACTCTCTACAAGAACCCTTACTCTGATACTAACTGTAACGTCTACAACTAAAATACTAACTCATCATGATCACCTTCATCAATCACACTTAGTGAGTCTAAAGACTCAACACACTTGAACTGTTATAACAAATGCATATACATAACATGCAACAACGAAAATTACTGTAATTAATATAAACTTCATGATCCTTAAAAGCTTGAACTTAAACATGACGTAACATAAACATTTTCAAATCATATGAAATATCTACTACTTAAAAATGATACTAATTTTTTTAAGAGCTAAATCTCGAAAATTTCATGAATTATACATGCATGCAATACTGCTGAAAAATACACCTCTTCAAAAAAATAATAGTAATCAAATAACAGATAAAATACTGCAGTTAAAAATTGCGAACTCGGCCATCATAAATCTACATAAAAATAAATCAAGTAAAAATCTTGATAACTAACAATATAACAAAACCAATCTTAATAAAATGTTCACTTCCACTCTAAACTCATAAAAACATGATGCGCGGAAATATGGTCCTCGGGTAATTTGCGCACATCCAGCCCCGCCTGCTCAGAATTCGGCACCTCCAGCCTCCCTATCGACATGCTCACCTGCATCATCTACACCTAGTGAGTTTAATGAATCAACACACCTGTAACGTTATAACAAATACCTATACATAACATGCAACAGTGAAAAATAATGTAACCAACATGCATTTCATGATCTTAAAAAGCATAAACGTAAGCATGTCGTATAATAGCAAAACATGTCAAAACATGTCACATCATATCATCATATGCGTATACATTTTCTTTAATTGAATTCAGTTAATTGGTTGTTACTTTCGTATCAGCTCTATCATCAGCTCTATTCGATGGATCCATCTAAAACAATCGCAGTACCCGGTGATGGGGACATCAGCTACAACATTACCCATCCACTGAGCCTTGGTCTCAGCTCATAATAACTCATATAATCGTATTATTCACAACCAACTCTCATCCTTCAAAACGTGTCATCATATTCATCACTTAATAAAATTACGCATATACGTAAATTTTCTTTAAAATCAAGCATGCAACGCATTATCATAATTTCAGAAAAATCATGTTTGTGATACATAAACATTATTTAAAAAAACATGTTAAATTGTTATCAGGGCGCTTCCAGGACTAAAATATCGACTTGGGTGCAAAATGAGCATTTTTCCCCTAGAAACCCAAATGACCATTTTACCCCCGACTTCTAAATTTCGACCCTAAGCCAACTTACTCATAAAAACGCCTCAAAAAATCATTATAAGCATTTCCTAGATGTAACCTCGAGCCCGTACTGTAAATTTTGCAATTCGTCTTAAACTTGGACCAGGGTCTCATTTAACCCGCGACTTGTTCTAATCATTAAACATATTTTGATGTTTCTTAAATGTACAACATACGACCCTACTTTTACCTCCCATAATCTTGGAACACCCGGCCTAGCTTACTAGAACGGCCAACCTGAGGAAGACTCCCTGAAATCGAAAAAAACTCAACCATTGGACAAACGCCTAGGCGCTGGTTGTGCAGCGCTGCGGAACTGCTAAAGTCGTGCCTTAAGTACCGCGGCACTAGATAGCTAGCGGTGCGGCGCTTGCCCCCTCTAACCAAAATCCAAAAACGCTGCAGATCAAACTCGACTCTATTCTCACCCAGCCCAGAATAGGCTTGACCAAACTCATCCTAGACCACAACCACACCTTCCAAGATTAACCCTAACCATGATACTTGAACCCATGCTCTCGGATACCAAGACACCACTCGATCTACCCTTCGTGTGCACCACTCAACCCATTCGCTCACTGCCCTAAACCAGACATGTTTTGATATCCTCTCAGCCCTAGACTCCATCGATCTGTACGTATACAACCCCTAACACGCTATTTTTGCAACCCCCTTGCGCAAAACACAAAAAAACGTGAGTTACATGCCTGAATGAACATATTTCGTGACAAAACAATGCATAAACGTTTCTATAAGGTAGATCTATGATTTTTTCATGCAATTACATATACATCAGCATATATAGCGTGAATGATGAGAAAATTAATGGTACAAAGCGTGCCTTGACGTTTATGCCCTTGAAAACTTGAAAATCTACGCGTAGGACGCAACCTAGAGAGGCGGGGAAGCCTTTTACTTGAAAGCTTGAAGAATCTTTTTGAAGTTGCTGCTGTCAAAAACATGGTAAGGCTACTGCAAATGGGGAGGGGACGGCTGCTGAATATTGAGGGGTGATTAGGGTTTTAATTAGGGTGGATAATATATATAATTATACACTAATGGGCCATTAATGAAATTTTAAGGGTTTAAATGGATTTTTGGCCCATTAAGTAACAAAATAATCCTATCAAGTTCAAAAACACTCTCGAAAAATATTTCATTTAGCTACGTTTTTTAAAATATTACATGAACCCTCAAAAATTCCTCTGATTCGCTAAAATTTGCAAACCGAAAAAAAATGTGACCCGGCGAGTAAAAATACCCACCAAGGACCAATTTTCAAAATATCCATTAAAAACACCTCATATTAAACAATTAAAATTAATTATTTAATAAAAATATTTTCTTCCCGATTGTCCCCGGTCTCTGTCACTCGTTCGAGCGCGAAATGCAACCTAGAACTCTAATGCATGAAACTTAAAAATAATCATGAAATAAACCTGAATCATGCAATAACCATGCATTAAATGCCTAAAAACCCTTAAACACTATTCAAATAAAACCTTAGATTGCACGCATTCAGGTTAGTAGCTTGAAATTCTTGGACCTTACATCATATCTCATCATGTAATCATATACGTGTTCATTTTACTTTATTGAATTCAGATCATTAGTTGTGGCTTTTGTATCAGCTCTAAGTCGATGGATCCATATACATATAACCGAGGTACCCGACCACGGGGACATCAGCGATAGTTTTACCCATCCACTAAGCTTTGGCCTTACATGTTTGTGTTCGTGTTCATATTAGTCATAACCAATTCATTTCTTTCAAAAACATGTCATCGTATTCATCATTTATAAAATTTATGCATATACGTAAATTTTCTTAAAACATACCATGCCACATATTTTCTCGTATTTTCGTAAAAATTCATATTCTTATTAAACATATACATTTTAAACATGCAATTTCAGTTATCACGGTGCTGCCAGGACTGCTAAATCGACCCGTGTACAAAACGACCATTTTGCCCCTAGAAACCCTAATTGACCATTTTATTCAAGTACCTTAAAATTTCGACACAAAGACAAAAAAAAATTATAAAAACACCTCAAAAAATATTTTTAGCTATATTTCAGACGTAAATTGAAGACCTGGAAATAACATTCTATAATAAGTTTTAAAACTTGGACCGAGGTCTCGGTTTTAATCAGAATTAAACCGAATCTCAACCAAAATTTTCCAAACTCAAATCATGGTTTAACCACACTCGACCAGACCCTAAACAATATATTCCTAGCCATTTTGGACCCTCAAAACTCTGCTAAAACTTGTTGTACCTATTGGTTCTTATGGAGGTCGAAACCCTAGCCTCACCATCCACCATAAACTCGAACCTAGCCCAAACTAGTCTGGGCAAGACCCGAACCAGACCACTCTAGGTCGTGACTGGACACTCCTAGATGGATTCAATTTAGGCCTAAGGTCCCATGCACGTGGTCGTGCGTGAAACTCCCGGAACACCACAAAGCGAGACCCTTCTACAGTTTAGGACTCATGATCTGGTCTTGGGCTGCGACGAGATACACTTGGTACACCCTGGACCATGACTCAGATCCACTAGGGTCTGCACCATGGCCTGTTTTGGCCCTTACACGGCCTTTTCTCCTTACCTCTCCCGATCGGCCACCACAAACATCAAGAACACGAGATCCGATCGACACCTAAGCCGCACGTTTTGGACCTGATCTCAACACCTAAACCTCACTAAACCTGTTGTATTTCGTCGCTAGCACAGCAAAGCCCTAGCAGATCCTTCAAACACGCCAAAAACGCAAGTTCATGACAAGAAAATGCAACATGTTTACGTAAAACCATGAAGGACCGATGCATATCACTAGATCCATGAAATATCACGTAAATTCAATCAAAATACGTACTAGGGTGTGAAAGAAGAGAAAAACGAGATATAGGGCATGCCTTTGCGTATATATGCTCAAAAACCTTGACAACAATCGCATCGAACAGATATCGGAGGGACATGGAGGACCTTGGATGTGTTTTTCACACAAAAATCGAACAAAAAGTGAGCCAATGCTGCTGAAATATTTCGAGGGAGGGGCGGTCGAGTGGTGATGGGGTGAGGGTTAGGGTTTGAGGTTTTTCAAAAGAATAAGAGTAGTGTATATTTGGGCCTATGTTTTAAAATAGTTGAGTGAAGGGGGCTTTGCCCAAAAGTCTACTAGAACAAGCCCATTAGGCCCGACAACACACCTGTAAAATATTTCGTTTAGGTACATTTTTTAAAATATTACCTGAACCCTAGAAAACTCCCCCGTTTTGCTAAATGTTGCATACCATTTTAAAAATATGGCTCGACACGTAAATATCTCAAAAGAACCAATTTTTGAAAATCCTTCATATTTACATCATATACTAAAAAATTAAAAGAATTATTTAATAAATACTTTTTTTCTTAACTGTCCCCGGTCTCCGTTCCTCGTTCGAGCGTAAAATTGTGGGGACCCGGGCTCTAATTATTTTTCTTGGGATTAAATGGATCAATAATATAAAAGTGGGTCAAATTTTCGCTTTTTACATTACTCAAATGTAACTAAACAACATCAGTTCTTTATTTATTTTACAACATGCAAACGTAATATACAAACATAGGATACAACATTTCTTGTTTTAATCCATCCTCTGTAACTAGTAGTGAAATACAGTACAAGATAAAAGTAACTCTACTAGTCCATCTGCTAGGCCCGTGATCACCACGCTATGTCCATCGCTCATCTCTGTCGTGACCCAGATCCTGCCCCACCTGTTGTTATGCACACATACAGACATAACAACAGCCGGAAAACCGGTGAGAACAAATCCCAGTATAAACATGTATACATGCAATACAACAATCTAAAACATGAAACATGCTAATATGAATGTCATTCATATATAATCATGCAATGCGAGTCTAATCATGTCTAGATACGACTCGACTAAAACTCTAGGGATCCCGTTGTGAATAAGACGTCACTGGCTGTCACCTACCCTACCAATCGAGGTGTTGTACGTCTTATTCCTAGACTTCGGCCTGATCTGTATCCGCGTCTACAATAGGGGTGGTGATCTTCCCCTAAGCTGAGATATCGCCGAACATCTAGTAGTCTGCCTGATCTCCAGACTGCCCTATCTTAATGCATGAATACAAAATCTGTAAACAAGCATAATGCAATGCTACATGATCTGTAAACAAAGCATAGCAAGATCTGCATACAAGTTCTATAAACCAATCTATAACAATCATAATCATATCAAGGTATGAACAATAAAACAAGTATGTGATTTTGGTTGGGAAACTCAAATGTGATCTCATTTGAGTCGTGATTCCCCAAACAAAACATGTACTATACCTTTCGTCGTAGAATCGCTGTCACGGTCGTCAATACGAATCTGAAATGGAAATGTGGATACGCACTCTATCAATTTCTAATCTAAATCAACACATAACTAAGTTACTACGTGATCTCAATAAAATCTGACGGCATAACGACGTAATTTTCTATACCAGTCAATTCAATTCTCAACAGATATCAGCACTATCTTATTCTCAATCACAATCCAATACAATATTCATCCAAACACAATAATTCTATCCCAACAATTCATAAATCATACTAAAATTCATAGGAAATGCATATGATATCCTTTCTTTGATCCGTCTACAAATATATCATGCTCAATACGCCAAGAACACAATATAATTATCATATTCTCATTTCCTAAACATCTAAATTTCGAAACTTACTGAAATTCCATAAAACTTACATCACTTTATAGCCAATACCGAGAGGAGCTCAAAACCGAAGTCGGATTTGAATTTGGATAAGTAATTCTTGCAAAATCACAATTTGAAAGTTGAAAAGGAGTTGAAAGCTTTCTTCTGAAATTCTCGTCGATTCCTGTTGCTGAATGAAGAATTCGTGCCACTTCTATATATACATTGCATGGTTTAAGACACATGGCAAATCCTTTGAGATACACGCCTCTCGCTCGGGCGGTCAAAAGTTACCGCCCGGGCGAGTAATGCTCGGCCCTCTCCCAATCCAACAGCCTCGCTCGGGCGGTCAAAAACATCCGCCCGGGCGAGTGACTCTCGACCCTCTTCTCCGAGGCAGTCTCGCTCGGGCGGTCAAAAATGTCCGCCCGGGCGAGTCACATTCGCCCCACACTATTTTTATCTCAATTTAATCTTAAGATAACCTGGTTATACTCATGTCACTCAAACTTGATAATCTCAAACTAACATGTTATAAAATCTTGGGCATTACATTTCTCCCCCTCTAAGATATAAGTTCGTCCTCGAACTCGCAGGTAAATTATCAAATATCCATGACAAGTAATATAGTCAATACTGAAGAGTTACTTACATCATATAAATAGCTCAGGGTGTTTCTGTCGCATAATTGCTTCCGTCTCCCACGTCGCTTCTTCGATGCCATGACGACTCCACTGAACTTTCACAAGTGGAATAATCTTCGTTCTGAGCCTCTTTTCTTTCCGATCAAGGATCTGTATCGGTTGTTCCACATAGCTCAATGTCTGATCAAGTTCAGCTTCGTCAGGTTGAATGACATGAGAAACATCTGGCATATACTTACGCAACATCGATACATGAAAGACATCATGTATCCCGGATAGAGAAGGAGGAAGTGCAAGTCGATAAGCTCGATCGCCAATCTTCTCAAGAATCTTGTAAGGACCAATGTATCGAGGAGATAGTTTCCCGCGTTTGCCAAATCGAACAACGCCTCTGAATGGAGAAATCTTTAAGAATACTCTATCTCCTGCCTCGAATACTAACGGTCTACGTCTGATATTGGCATACTTTGCTTGTCGATCTTGTGCTGTCTTCATCCTCTTCTGAATAACTTTTACCTTCTCAGTCATGTCACGAATCATATCTGGCCCAAGTTCTGGTACATCTGAGATATCATCCCAATATAGCGGAGATCTGCACTTCTTGCCATACAAAGCTTCAAACGGTGCCATTTCAATGCTCGTCTGATAGCTGTTATTGTAAGAAAATTCGCAAAGAGGTAGAGAATCTTGCCAACCAATGCCGAAATCTAGCACGACGGCCCTTAACATATCCTCTAGAGTCTGGATAGTCCGTTCTGACTGTCCGTCTGTTTGAGGATGATAAGCAGTACTCAGGTGTAATGTCGTACCTAAAGCCTGCTGTAAGCTGTGCCAGAAGTGCGAAGTGAATCGTGGATCACGATCTGATACGATGGACTTTGGCACTCCATGCAACCTGACTACCTCTCGAATATATATCTCCGCCATCTGGTCTTGTCTATACGTCATTTTGTATGGAATGAAACAAGCAGATTTGGTCAATCTGTCAATAATAACCCAAATCGCATCGCAGCCTCTGGATGTTCGAGGTAACTTCGTCACAAAATCCATGGAAATGTGGTCCCATTTCCATTCTGGAATAGATAAGCTCTGAAGTAAACCTCCCGGCTTCTTCCTCTCGGCTTTCACCTGTTGGCAGTTCAAGCATTTAGACACATACTCTGCGATGTCTGACTTCATCTGTTTCCACCAGAACTGTGTCTTTAAATCATTGTACATCTTTCTGCCACCAGGATGAATGCTGAACCGACTGCAGTGTGCTTTGGACATAATCTGATGTTTCAAATCTGGAACATCTGGCACTACAAGACGGTTATTGACGTACAACACATGATCACTTACCTGATATTCTGATACATGCCCTGATCTGACCATTTGGATCGATTTTTGTACATTTTGATCGGTTCGTTGAGCTTCTTTAATCCTCCTGATCAAGTCCGGCTCAACTTGAATAGCAGTAAGTCGTAGTGGCTTCTTATCTGTATCAAATGCTAATCCAGAACAACAGCAACTTTCAACTAACTTTGTAACACCTATCGTCGATAAGGACAAGGCACATACCTTCCGACTCAAGGCATCTGCTGCTGCGTTGGACTTTCCTGGATAATATTTGATTTCACAATCAAAGTCTTTTAGCAGATCAAGCCATCTACGCTGCCTCATATTCAATTCTGATTGAGAGAATAGGTACTTTAGGCTCTTGTGATCGGAAAAGATCTCAAATTTCTCGCCGTAGAGATAATGACGCCAAATCTTTAGTGCAAATACGATAGCCGCCAATTCCAGATCATGAATGGGGTATCGAACTTCATGTGGCTTCAATTGTCTCGAGGCGTATGTGATCACATGGCCTCGCTGCATAAGAACACATCCCAAACCTCTATGAGAAGCATCACAATATACAACGAAATCACCCGTACCTGAAGGTATCGTCAGTACTGGAGCACTAGTCAGCCTTTTCTTCAATTCCATGAAGCTAGACTCGCACTCCTCTGACCAAACAAATGGTGCATTCTTTTGCGTCAATTGCGTTATTGGCTTTGCAATACTGGAGAAATCTTTGATAAATCTTCTGTAGTATCCGGCTAAGCCCATGAAACTGCGGATTTCTGGTACAGAAGTCGGTCTCGACCAACTGATCACAGCTTCCACTTTACTTGGATCTACAGAAATACCATCTCCAGAAATGATATGCCCCAAGAATACAACTCGATTCAACCAAAACTCACACTTTGACAATTTCGCATACAGTCGCTCGTTTCTCAACGTCTGCAAAACAATTCTGAGATGCTCTGCATGCTCATTTCTATTTTTCGAATACACCAAAATGTCATCAATGAAGACTATCACAAATTCATCTAAATACCTCTGAAACACTTGGTTCATCAAGCCCATAAATACCGCAGGAGCATTGGTTAAACCAAAAGGCATGACAATAAATTCATAATGTCCATACCTGGTTCGAAATGCTGTCTTCGGTATATCTACATCTCGAACTCTGAGCTGATGATATCCAGAACGCAAATCAATCTTCGAATACACGGAGGATCCCTGCAACTGATCAAATAAATCATCAATCCTAGGCAAAGGATATTTATTCTTGATCGTTGCCTTGTTCAGCTGCCGGTAGTCTATACACAATCGCATCGAACCGTCTTTCTTCCGCACAAACAGCACCGGAGTGCCCCAAGGAGATACACTAGGTCTGATATATCCCTTGGCCAGTAGATCTTCTAATTGTGCTTTTAATTCTTTTAGTTCAATGGGTGCCATCCTATACGGAGCTCTCGAAATAGGGACGGTACCTGGTGTAAGATCAATACTAAAGTCTACCTCACGAACCGGAGGTAATCCTGGAATCTCGTCTGGAAAAATATCAGCAAATTCCCGCACTACTGGTATATCTGCCAATGTCGGGCTCGACTTCTGCATGTCTACAGCATAAATAAAGAAACCATCTGCTCCTTTTTGCAATAATCTGTTCATAGTAAGAGCCGAAATCAAGGGAATCCGAGATCTGGAACCCTTCCCGTAGAATTTCCACTCGTCTGTCATCTCGGGTCTGAATCTGACAATCTTGTGGAAACAATCCACGGTAGCTCTATACTTCGTTAGCATGTCAATACCGACTATACAATCAAAATCAGCTAGACCCAACACTATACAATCTAGGTCAATTTCATGCCCCTCAAACTGTAGAATGCAATGTCTAACCGTAGTTATAGATATCAATCCACTTCCCAACGGAGAATTAATAGACACAACATCTAGCAAAGACTCAACAGGCAAAGAATGCAACAATGCAAATCGCTCTGAAATGAATGTATGCGATGCACCTGTATCTATCAAGATATAAGCAGGATAACCATAAAGAGAGCAGTTACCTGCTATCACATCATCTGGTGCATCCTGTGCTTGCTCCTCTGTCAATGCAAACACTTGGGCCTGTTGCCTCGGAGGTTGAGTCACTGTCTGACTACCACGACCTCTGGGTTGAGTCGGTGCTGGTTGAGGCTGAAAAGAGTGAACCGATGATGCCTGCCGCTCAAACTGAGGTACTGGCCCGGATGCTCTTCCACTCTGGCCTTGCTGTACACTTTTCTGGGGACAGACTTTGGCAAAATGCCCCGGTTGCCTACAAATGTTACATCGGCCTGTAACTCCCTGGCACTGTTCAGTTGCATGCCTACCTCCACAATTATTGCAATATACACCTGAAATCCTTGAACTTTGATCAAAACCACTCTGTCTTGATCCGCTGGAGCTCAACGAACTGCTCCCTGGTCTTTTAAACTGTTTCCCCTTCGCCTTCAGCTGTTCTTTGCGTCCACTACTACTACCACCACTTTCAAATCGAGGAGGAGGAACTTGGGATGGAGGTAGTGGCGGTCTCGGACTCGGTGCAACATACGGAGCACTCCGTTGCCTAAGCAATCCTGCTTCAGCTCCTTTGGCACGATTCAATGCATCCGAGAAATTATCGGGTCTCCCAGTATTGACCAACGTAAAGATATCTGGATTCAGGCCGTTTATAAACTGATCTGCCATGGCCTCATCGTTCCCTGAAACATGGGGTGCAAAACGAAGCAAAGAGGAAAATTTGGCAACGTACTCCTCAATGTTCAGTGGCCCTTGCCTCAGATTGGCAAATTCTGCACCTTTATCTTTACGGTAGGATATGGGAAAGAAACGCTGAATAAAACTCGGTCTTAAATACCTTCCAAGTAATCTCGGTACCCCGCTGCTCTAAAGCTCTCCTAATATTCAACCACCAATTCTTGGCTATATCTTGCAATTGATGGCCAATTAGCTTGATCCTCTTCTCATCACTCTACTCCAAAGAGTCGAATAGCATTTTGATATCCTCAAGCCAGCTTTCGCACTCGATGGCATTCTCGGTACCTTTTAAAGTGGGAGGTCGAAAGGATTGGAATCGCTTCAGCAACGTCTCCATAGGGGTCGCCGTAACATCCATAGGATCTCCGGATGTGCTCCCCTGTTCTGGCGCTGCGGTTCGTAGAGGTACGGCTGCTCTTCTAGGAGGCATATCTAATAAACCAACGGATTAGTATACAAAATATACCACTGTCTCAGCCATCTTCTAGTCAGTTACCTCTGATCTAGAATCAGTTCTGATTCAGTCAATCACATGCTGAAAGAAATCAAACACAAACAACATGTAATAGGAAAGCAATAATCATGCTAGCACCTCATCAAGCAAGGAAGAAGACTCGATCTACCCCGCTCATTCTATCCTATCTCAGTCTACAGAACCTACTGCTCTGATACCACCTGTTGTGAGGACCCGGGCTCTAATTCTTTTTCTTGGGATTAAATGGATCAATAATATAAAAGTGGGTCAAATTTTCGCTTTTTACATTACTCAAATGTAACTAAACAACATCAGTTCTTTATTATTTTACAACATGCAAACGTAATATACAAACATAGGATACAACATTTCTTGTTTTAATCCATCCTCTGTAACTAGTAGTGAAATACAGTACAAGATAAAAGTAACTCTACTAGTCCATCTGCTAGGCCCGTGATCACCACGCTATGTCCATCGCTCATCTCTGTCGTGACCCAGATCCTGCCCCACCTGTTGTTATGCACACATACAGACATAACAACAGCCGGAAAACCGGTGAGAACAAATCCCAGTATAAACATGTATACATGCAATACAACAATCTAAAACATGAAACATGCTAATATGAATGTCATTCATATATAATCATGCAATGCGAGTCTAATCATGTCTAGATGCGACTCGACTAAAACTCTAGGGATCCCGTTGTGAATAAGACGTCACTGGCTGTCACCTACCCTACCAATCGAGGTGCTGTACGTCTTATTCCTAGACTTCGGCCTGATCTGTATCCGCGTCTACAATAGGGGCGGTGATCTTCCCCTAAGCTGAGATATCGCCGAACATCTAGTAGTCTGCCTGATCTCCAGACTGCCCTATCTTAATGCATGAATACAAAATCTGTAAACAAGCATAATGCAATGCTACATGATCTGTAAACAAAGCATAGCAAGATCTGCATACAAGTTCTATAAACCAATCTATAACAATCATAATCATATCAAGGTATGAACAATAAAACAAGTATGTGATTTTGGTTGGGAAACTCAAATGTGATCTCATTTGAGTCGTGATTCCCCAAACAAAACATGTACTATACCTTTCGTCGTAGAATCGCTGTCACGGTCGTCAATACGAATCTGAAATGGAAATGTGGATACGCACTCTATCAATTTCTAATCTAAATCAACACATAACTAAGTCACTACGTGATCTCAATAAAATCTGACGGCATAACGACGTAATTTTCTATACCAGTCAATTCAATTCTCAACAGATATCAGCACTATCTTATTCTCAATCACAATCCAATACAATATTCATCCAAACACAATAATTCTATCCCAACAATTCATAAATCATACTAAAATTCATAGGAAATGCATATGATATCCTTTCTTTGATCCGTCTACAAATATATCATGCTCAATACGCCAAGAACACAATATAATTATCATATTCTCATTTCCTAAACATCTGAATTTCGAAACTTACTGAAATTCCATAAAACTTACATCACTTTATAGCCAATACCGAGAGGAGCTCAAAACCGAAGTCGGATTTGAATTTGGATAAGTAATTCTTACAAAATCACAATTTGAAAGTTGAAAAGGAGTTGAAAGCTTTCTTCTGAAATTCTCGTCGATTCCTGTTGCTGAATGAAGAATTCGTGCCACTTCTATATATACATTGCATGGTTTAAGACACATGGCAAATCCTTTGAGATACACGCCTCTCGCTCGGGCGGTCAAAAGTTACCGCCCGGGCGAGTAATGCTCGGCCCTCGCCCAATCCAACAGCCTCGCTCGGGCGGTCAAAAACATCCGCCCGGGCGAGTGACTCTCGACCCTCTTCTCCGAGGCAGTCTCGCTCGGGCGGTCAAAAATGTCCGCCCGGGCGAGTCACTTTCGCCCCACACTATTTTTATCTCAATTTAATCTTAAGATAACCTGGTTATACTCATGTCACTCAAACTTGATAATCTCAAACTAACATGTTATAAAATCTTGGGCATTACAAAAATACTGCTAAAAGCCCTACATCATGCAATCTTAATGAACCAAGAAACAAAAACACATATTCATGTCACAATCATTCATTAAAAATAATTAAACACACATTTTACATAAACATAGATTTGCATGCAGTCAAGTTACATTGTCGAATTTCTAGATCTTATAGTTTTACTTTTTGGGGTTTGTCAGTCGTTTCTTACGCGGATTGAAGGTTCGTTTGATTATTGGTTGTTCCTTTGTGATCGTTTTTTACTAAACCACGTAGTTTAGGGGTGAAGATCGCGCATTGCTTGAATCAAAATATCGGGACATCACAACATCGATCCTTGTTCGTTATTGAATTGAGGACACAATTTTAATTTAACTGTGTTTGCCTTTCTTTCGTACGAGGATTCATATCAAGAAGGGTCAAGGCGCACAATTGAGAAAGGGAAGGATGGATCACGTGGCTTAGAGCTTGGGCTGGTTCTGTGATGGTCAGGAGTGGTTTAGGTAGGTTCCAGAAGGGTCTGGTCAGGGTTAGGTCTAGAGTGGCTAGAGGGTGGCTTGGGTCTAGGGCGAAAGCGTGGCTTAGTTTGGAGACTAAGGCTCGGTTTTGTGCTAGGAAGGAAAGGTTTTTCGAACTGTGGTTCATGGGGGCTGGTTCGTGGGTCACAAGGGTAGTTTAGGTATGAAAAGTCCATGGTTAAAGTTTGGGAAAAAAATATTAAGTTTGGAATTAATTCGGGATTGAAACGCATCACGGTTTAGTTAATAAGTCAATAAATCGAAAGGCTCGGGTTTACGTCTAAAAAAAATGTCAGAACTAAAATTTAAGCTTATATAATGATTTGGGATAGGATAGAGTCAATAAAAGTAATAAAAAGTCAAAATCGGGAATTTTAGAGTCCAAGGGTAAAATGGTCATTTTACGTCCTGGGTAATACGAAAGGTCTGACAGTGTCCGAAGAATCATAATACATAATAAATGATATTTTAAATTGGTTATGATCAAAATATGATATTTTTACGATATATGCAAAGGTTATACGATTTTTCCTGAAAAATGCTATTTTAAGATTTTGCAGGATACAATATTTTATAAATAAAAGGAAAGAAAAATATTTGGAAGGATGTGAATTGACTGTGAAAAATATGATATGATATGATTGGGGATATCCTGTGGGAGAAATCACCAGAGGGAGCTCGTTTATGGGAGAAGGCCCCAAAGGGAGCACGACGATTGTATTTTCACTTTTGGCGAGGCCCAACGCCCGCCCCCATGTACATTGGTGATTAAGTCTGATCAGTCGACTACATGATGATACGATTACAGCTAGTCACTTTCAAAGATCAAACATCACCCAAAAATGATATATGATGATGGAAAGCTTAACGATTTATGATTTATTTATGCTAAAATAAAAGTATTATTTTTAATGCATGTGCATGTATATGTATTATTGCTACGTATGGTTAAAGCGTGCTTCAAACGTCCACTACTCGTTTTTCTTTAAAATATATTAGAATTTTTTTCCATCTCTTCGGCCGAAATGATACAATACATACATACATGCATACATACATACATATATATATATATATATATATATATATAATTAAACCAACCAACTATTATTTGAAAGTCCAAAAGAACACATTTAAAACATAAAATCGTAAAACGTCAGCAGCCTAAACTAACATTATTTCAAAAATAAACTTAACTCTAACATTCTCTCAAAAACATCATAAGTCATAAAATCTTAAAAGTACTTATATGGTTATCATTTCATAAGCATAAGTGTGAAAAACTAGCGAAATTCCTCGGATTTTGTGCACCTTCAGTTGAGCTAGTTCAACCATCAAGTCCTCCATTAATAAATATCAACATCATGCTCACTTTCATCGATCACACTTAGTGAGTCTATTGACTCAACAAAACTTAACAATAATAACAAATAATACATATACAATCACATGCAACAGTGAAAATATTTTTAATTAAATAACATGAAAAACATGAATATGCATAAACTTAAACAATTACCTTTCAACATATCATATCATATTTCTTTTCATCATATACGTATATGTTTCCCTTTTTGTGGAATTCAGATCCTTAATTTTGACTTTCATATCAGTTGTATGTCGATGGATCCATCTACGTATAACCATGGTATAAGGCGGCGAGGACATCAACGACACTCTCACCCGTCAACTGAGTATTGGCCTGTCATATCATCATATCATGTCGATAGAAATACGATCGTCGGGCTCCCTCTGGTGCCTTCTCCTGTAAAAACGGTCTGCCACTGGGGCATGTTCCCTCACGGTATCTCCAATCATATTATCATATTAGTCACAATCAATTCACCTCCTTCAACCTTTTATATTTCCATCACTTATAAAAATTCATGCATATATAAATCATTTTACTTTAAAACAAACATTCAACACGTTTTCTAGCTTTAACATTTCATCATAAAATCCCATAAACATATAAAATAAATTTTTAACATGTATTATATCATTCAGGACACTGTCAGGACATCTAATATTTTTCACATGTAAAATGACCGTTTTGCCCTTGAAACCCTAACTTTCCCAATTTATCCATAGACCTTTAAACGACGACCCAAATCCATCCTAACTTAACATATCACCTTTAAATACACCCATAAATATTTTTTAGATGTAAACTTAAGCTTCTCGACTAATTTCCCAATTCATTTTAAAACTTAGATGTACACCCCGGTTTTAACCCGAATGGACTCGAAACTTAACCAAACTTTACCAAATTGAGCCAGTACTAACACCTAACTAACCTTTTTAATCCCAAACCAAGCCAATTAAAACCCATAGAACAGCCTAGGAACCTTCTTAATTTTCTGCCTTCATCCATTCGAACCCTAGCTTGGACTATCCAATAATTCCCTCGTTCCTAGCCCTTGGCCGACCCAACCAGCCCTTATAACACCTTCCTAGGACCATGACCAAGCCCCTTAGACCTAATTAGTCCAGCCCTAACAAGCCATGCACTGGGACGTGCATGGATCTCTCTACAACCTGTGGCCACGACTAGGTTGTGTCCTAGCCGTGTGCCCTCTACTCCTAGCCCCTCTATCCTTGCGTGGACCACCATGGCTCGATGATAGGACCCTCATGAGCCCTGCCCCTCACCTGGAAAGTACCCCGCGTGACCCCTCTCCTTTTCTCCAACATACACGTATGCCCTAGCCCTATGAGCTTCCAACCGAGCGGCCCTTCTTCTAGAACCATACCTAGCCTACTTATTCTCACCTAGTGCCAAAATACCACCCTCTTAGAACTCATGGATGTGCCCCAACAGCAGCTGGTGGCCGCACCCTCCTAGGAAGCGAAACCGAAACCCTAGGACTCTAGAATCCCAAAATTTCGTTCACCATGCTTCACCCTACTATCCAGTCCTTAAACCTTCATCTATGGACCCTTAAAAAGGTTGAAAAACTTCCCTTTCATAGCCCTACTAATGCAGCCCCTTTGGGCATCATACCCAAGAGTTTTACCAGATGAAAACACTAGTTTTATGCAAGTATAGCCATAAAAATGAAAACATATCATGTTTATCATAATTTTCATGCAAGCATGCATCAAACATATAATATAGTTTGAAAGATTTTTGAATGAAGATAAAGGCGTGCCTTTACGTTTAATACGCACGAAAAACGGCTTGGCGAAGCGAGGGACGTCGATGGAGAGGGCCTTGCTGAATTTTTCTTTAAAAAATCGTGAGTTTCCTTATCCAAATTTGTGTGTTGTGTGCTGATGCTGCTGCCCTAGGAGTCCTAGTTGCTTTTGAGGTGGTGAGGCGTGAGATATCGTGGAAATAAGGGTTTGAAAGCCTTAATTTTTTATATAAATGATTGATGCAAGTTTTAGGCCCATTATTCATAGTACATTAGGCCCATTAGTTAATATTTAAAATATCTGTTTAGGAAAAGTTGTGAAAATATTAGCCAAGTTCTCGAAAAGTTCATATTTTCGTCGAAAATTGAATACCGTTTAAAAATACCACTCGGCGTGTTAAAAACCTCAAACACCCGATTTTCGAAAATTCCGTTTAAAATACACCGGTCATTAGATAATTAAAAACAATCATTTATTAAAATATTTTCTTTCATATGGTCCCCGGTCTCCGTTCCTCGATCGCATCTCGAATAACCTTTTAAAACACAATTTTATACATTCATGTATAAAGATGAATTTTAAATATGCGAACATGCACACCATATTTAATTCATGCAATTAAAATAATTTAATTAAAATACATAAGAAATTCGATAACTTGCATGCATGTGGTTCATGTGGATCTTCAAATTTTCCTAATGAGGATAGGCAGGAGTAGGAGATTTTACTTCCTCCACCTAATCAAGACGCTAGTGCTTTTGTGTTAGCCGGTATGGCTCGATTACTGCAGCACCATGTTGGGAATTCTGCGAGGGTCCGAGCAAAGGCAGTTTATGACCAGTTTAGGAGGATGGATCTCGAGGACTTTTCTGGAACTACTGATCTATTCATGGCTGAGGGATGGATTAGGTATTTGGAGGTGATTTTTAGGTATATGGACATGGCGGACGCTGACCAGGTTCATTGTACCATTTATTTACTGAAGGGTGACGCTTCCTTATGGTGGGAGAGAGTGGAGCGAGGATTGAATCTGACGACATTACTTGGGAAGACTTCAAGAGGTATTCTTTGAGAAGTATTTCACCGCCTATGTTTGTTCGAGGCTGAAAAGGGAGTTTATGATTCTCTGCCAGAGAGATTCGTTTGTTGTTGAGTTTGTTAAGAAGTTCGATAGGGGTTGTCACTTTGTGCCCCTAATCACAAATGACGCTGATGAGAAACTGAGAAACTTCATAGATGGTCTTAAGCCTACAGTGCGTCGGTATATGCTGTTGGGAGACCCGACAAGTTATAATGATGTTGTTACGAGGGCCTTCATAACAGAGCAATCGCTTAAAGATATTGAGTGGGTGATGCAAGAAAGAGGCCCCCTCCATAAGAGCAATCGCAGCTGAGCAATAAGTCGTTTACGGGACCACCGAAGCAGCCAGGGCAGCAGAAACCACATGGGAAACCACCGAGGGAAGCTGTCCCGAAGACTGATAAGAATCCGTACTCCAAGGAGTGCATTCGCCATCTTTTGACAAAGTGAATGTGGGGCACCTACAAGTGCTTTGGGTCTGAGGAAGAGAGGGTAAGACGACTGATTGCCCGAAGCAGAAGCAGCCCACCACTGGAAGGGATTGTGTGATGCATGTTGAGCAAGAAGAGCCAGACACTACGCTTATTACAGGTATTCCGGCCATTTAAGCATTTTATATTGCTTTATTTCTTGAATTGAAAAGCATGAATGCTAGAATTCAATCGAGTGCATTGAAATTGATGATTTAGAATTGCATGTTTCATATTCTAAGGATTAAGGAATTGAATTTTTAAAAGATTAGCTATGGGGATCAAATTGTAAAAGATTGGGAATTTAGGGAATGAGTTATGTCAATTTAGTAACTTAAGGGACTAATTAGTAAATTGCGAAAATTATTTATTAAATTTGGCATAATTTTAAAATTCTTGGGACATAATATGCATGAATTCGAAAATTTCGAGGGGTTAAATGGCAAAAACATGGGCTGAATGTGAGGAATTCTAGAATGTTTGGACTAAATTGCAATTATCGAAAAACTTTAAGGAGCTATTTGGGCAATTTTCGAAAGATTCAAAGGATAATATGCTAATATGAGAAACTAGAAGGGCCTAGATGATATGATTTTTGAATTTTATGGCCTTGTTTGAGTATGATGCAAATATTATCATAGGTATAATATTGTTAGCAGGCATAGCTACCTATGCTTTGCAAGATTCTGGAACTACGAATTCCTTCGTATCTGAATCCTTCGTGAAACGAATGGGAAGACTTCAAGAGGGTATTCTGTGAGAAGTAATTCACTGCCGATGTCTGTTCGAGGTAGAAAAGGGAGTTTACGAGTCTTCGATAGGGAAATCGTCTGTTGCTAAGTTTTTTAAGAAGTTTGATAGGGTTTGTTACTTTGTGCCCCTAATCCCAAATGACGCTGATGAGAAGTTGAGACACTTCCTAGATGGTCTTAGGCCTACTGTGCGTCGGGATGTGCTGTTGGGAGACCAGACAAAGTATAATGATATTGTTATGAGGGTCTTCAGGGCAGAGCAGTCACTTAAAGATATTGAGTGGGAGATGCAAATAAAGAGGCCCCCTCCACAGAAGCAGTCACAGCAGAGCAAGAAGTCGTTTATGAGACCACCGAAGCGGCCAGGGCATAAAAAACCACAGGGGCAACCACCGAGGGAAGCTGTCCCGAAGACTGATGAGAAGTTGTACTTCAAGGAGTGCAATTGCCATAACTTTGACAAGTACATGCGGGGAACCTACAAGTACTTTAAGTCCGGAGGAAGTGGGCATAAGGCAACTGATTGACCGAAGTTAAAGCATCCAACCACTGGAATGGCTTATGTGATACATGCTGAGCAACCAGAGCCAGGCACTACGCTTATTACAGGTATTCCGGCAATTAAAGATTTTTATATTGCTTTATTACTTGAATAGATAAGCATGGATGCTAGAATTCAATCGAGGTGCATTGAACTTGATGATTTAGAATTGCATATTTTAAATTCTATGGCTTAAGGAATTGAATTTTTAAAATATTATCTACGAGGATCGAATTGTAAGAGATTGAGAATTTAGGGGCTGAGTTATGTCAATTTAGACACTTAAAGGACTAACTAGTAATTTTCAAAAATTATTGAAGAAATTTTGCATAATTCAAAAATTCTTGGGACATAATATGCATGAATTCGAAATTTATGAGGGGTTAAATGGCATAAAACATGGGCTGAATTTGAGGAATTGCAATTATCGAAAAAATTTAAGGACCTATTTGTGAAATTTTTTAAAGATTCAAAGGATTAATATGCTAATATGGGAAAATAAAAGGGCCTAGATGATATGAATTTCTGAATTTTATGGCCTTGTTTGAGTATAATGCAAATATTATTACATGTATAATATTGTTAGCAGGCATAGCTACCTATGCTTTGCTAGATTTTGGAGTTACACATTCTTTCATACCTGAATTCTTCATGAAGCAATTGAAAATCTTACCGGAGGACGTGGAGTCGGGATTCAGAGTTACAGTGCCTTCATGTGTACATATGGTCTCTACAAGCATGGTTAAGGATGTTGAGCTCAAATTGCAGAGGAATGCTGTTCGTGCAGACCTTATTGTGTTGCCAATGCCAATGACCTTATTGGGCATGGATTGGTTCACACTGAACGGAGCTACTACGATTTCCGTCGAAGGTCAGTATCTATGTAAGGCCCGAGAATTTTATTACCGTGATCTGAAATGATTTGGTAATAATTGAGGTGATTATAAATGGAAATGATTAGACCTGAAGAGACGGAAGATAACACGAATTATGTTATAGGGCAGAACACCTTGCGCATATGCGCGACGAGGATCCGCGCATATGCGCGTAAGTGGAAGAAGACCTCGCACACATTCGCAAGAAGTGTACGCGTATATGCGGGAGCCATACGAGAAGCAAAGTAATAATTCCAGAGGAGTTGGAGCATGTGCGCTGAGTAATGGCGCGCACATGCGCGGGGTGTTCAATAGCCCAAGTGCAAAACAGAACGTTGGGCGCATTTGCGCCGAGATAGTACGCGCATTTGCGCGAAGTGATTATATTGCCACACGCCGAGACAGTAGGTCTCGCGCATATGCCGGAGCTGGGACGCGCACATGCACGAGGCATGCGGAACAAGAACTTGACACTTGGTCTCTCGTATGCAACTTTTATGTGTATATATATATATATATATATATATATATATATATATATATATTACAAGCAATTCATTTTTCAGAAGCAAAAAGAAAGAAGGGACGAAGGAAGCTCAAGTTCTGATTTTGATTGTGTGTTGCGAAAAATCCGTCCGTTAGATTTTGAATCCGAGTACATCACCAACTTCCTAGCGACGACAGCTATAACAGGACGTAAGTTTTATTGAATTCTGATATTGTTTGAAACTATGATATTGGGGGAATTATGATTTGACTGATATTATGTGTTCTGGATATACTGATCAGTATATAATTGAAATCAGATTGAAGAACGGACTGTTTATATAATTGTTATGAATTTTCAGAGTTGATTTGATTGTGATTAGATTGAATTGATATCAGATTTGCGTTGTTATTGATTATGAGGTGTTGGGATTGATATCTGACTGAGATTGTATTGCTGGGTATATCGATAGTATTCAGAATTGGGTCAGATGAGTTGTTGATTCGTATATACTGATATTGTATTACCGGTATTGCGAGATTGTACAGATTTGAGATTATAATATGTTCTTGTTAAGATTATGGGTTGTACTGATATTGATTATGAGCCGTGTTGTAGAACCCGTAACTTAGACTACGTATAAGCCATGCATAATTCTAGTATTTTAAAGTAAATTGATTTTATTACATGAGTACTTAAAGTGCCTTTCTGTAAAGTTAATTATTTTATTTCAGTATTTTAAATTTTATTCTTTCAGTTATTTCACTGAGGCCGGACTGGAGTTGGAGTTTTGAGAAAGAATTTAAGATTCAGAAAATATATACAGAATTTATTTTAGCTAGCAAGTAAGTTCATTTAATTTAATAAGGAAGTTTAAGGAATTATTTTAGTTACTTGAGGTGAGTAGAAAATAAATTTATTTAAGTTCCTTAATTAAGGGGTTAGTTCACTAAATTAATTAAAAGATAGGTGAGGCTTTTAAGGGTTATAAATTTATTAAATAATCAACATTTCCGTTTATTTTTATGGAAGATTTTCGGCCACCCCTTTGGTGCTAGAACATTCTTTGCCAACTCAACTTTGACCCATTCTTTGTCATTTTTAGCATGATAACCTTTTTAATTATTAATCAACCTTAATTAATTTATTAGTAAGCAGTATCCTAGTCTAGTTATCATGAGAATTTCGGCCATGCACCTCTAATATTTCCCCCACCAATATCTGATAGCAACAAGAATTCAAAATTCAAAAAGGTGGAGACTTTGTCTTGATTTTTCCTTATATTTTGCATCCATTCTCCTCACCCTCTTAACCACCATTTCACCCCTCCATTACTTCGAAATTCAGAGAGAATTTGAGAGAAAAAAAAGTGAGCACCATAGCTAGGAAGAGAGGAGAAAATCGAGAACAAGCAAGGTAGAATAGAAAACGCTCCACCTCCTCCGCGCCGGATCGTCTCGTTCTTTCGTTTTCTTTCAAAACGAAACCAGACATGCATATATTCTTCCTTGACTCTTCAATCAAGTCCTAATATCATTTATTTTCATTACATGATCATGTTTTATTAAGCAAAAACCGAAACATGGCAAGAATTTTCAGAAAAACCACATGCATAATTTTCGATTTTCATGATGCTCTTCACGGGTTCTCTTGTTTTGATGTTTCAGGTGGATGGCTCGACTCCAGGCTCACTAGGCTACATCTAGACACATACTAAGGTGTGTTAAGACCATGTTGGTCCATTCAAACAAGCCCCATGCATGATGGAATTCGAATTTGACAGCAACTCTTCAATTTTGCCCTTTTAGTTTTCGAAAAATCTGTTGTGTGCTGTCAAGGGGATGGATCTGATCTGGGATGCCACAAGGCATATATCCATGGTTAGATCACTTCCCTAGCATGTCTAAGACGTGACTAAGTCGCCCTTTTGGTGGCTTGGTCCATGGTGAATCGGTTTTCAAATAAAACAACAAGAAGAGCCCTTCCCCATTTCGGCCCTTCTTTGGTACAGCATATGGGTTTCGAACTTTGGTGGATTGGTGTGGATCTTGTTTGGCCTATGGCCTTTAGCCACGGTTCATACCATACCCCAAGATGTCTAGATCGTGCCATAGTAAACCAAATGGCCATTGGAAAGGTCCATGACAGCAAACGAAGCAAACTCCCCAAGCGTGCATATTACGTTCTCGGCTAGGAGTGTGGACTTGTTTCTGGTGTGGTTCGGATTGTGGCTGGCCTAGGGCCCTTAGCCATGGTTCAAACCATTCCTTGGGATGTTGGTAAGAGGTTTTGGTTGGCTGTTCAAGCCACAATGGCCATTAGCCTCGCAAACGACGCAAAGAAACCAAAGCACAGCTGCTGTATTTTTGGACAGCAACTTGCTGTGACGGTTCAGTGGCTCGTTCGAGTTCTCGGTTGGCTTTTAGCCTATGGCCTTGGACTGGACAGTGACTCATTGAGTTAGGAAGCTCATTTTTTTGACCGTTCATAATTCGGTTCATTTTTGAGGTCGTACGAGAATTTACGGTGCGATGTGCCAAATTGACTCTCGAAATAGCGTTTCATGTTTTGGCCTCCATCCACCTAGATTTCGGCCCTAACTATTTTAAGAGCATTAATTCATCATTTTAAGTGTATTTTAATCATGATTATATGATGTTTCAGTGTTGGTTCGGAGTCATGATTAAATACGAAGTCATTAGGCGCATTTGTCTCAGTTTTTGGATTTAATTGCATAGTTTGGTCAAGTAAAAGCTATTGCATATTTTTCATGGCATATTTAGGTTGCAGCGAGCCTGGGAGCGATCCAATCCATCAGTAAAATTATTACAGGATATTTAATTGTGGGAATTAATTATATTACGTGCAAAAATATTTATTTTGAGATTTATGCGATATTGCTTGTGGTCACTTTACTATCATGATTAAATCCGGTCCCCAGTTACCGCTCCGGTCACCAGTTACCGGTCAGTTCAGTTGTTTCACCCAGTATACTGTGGCAGTAGTCTGATCAGACGTAAATCCGGTCACCAGTTACCGGTCCGGTCCCCAGTATCGGTCAGCTCAGCTCAGTTCAGGGACCACTTGCGTAGACCATAATCTCATCAGAAAATTATTACAAGCTATTTCAGTACAGGGCTCCAAGGAGCAAACATTTTTACTATGATTTTTCAGTTCAGTTTGCACGTATTATAATTGCTCGTGACAAGTTATTTTCACGTATGCCTCATGACATGATATTTTTATCTCATGCAAATTTTACTATATTATTTACTCGTTATTTACGATATATGCATGTTGAGTCTTTAGACTCACTAGACTTGATTGTTGTAGGTACTGATGATGTCGGGATCGAGGGCGGGGACCAGTGAGCTAGCTTGGGTCGGCAGTAGTGGCACCCGAGGACCTCAGTTTCAGCACTTGCCATTTTTTATGCTCAAATATTTTATCAGTTGTTGAATACTTTAACTTGTTATTTTTGCAAGTAATAATTTCTTCCGCTGCTATTTTGAACGTTAAACATTTTATCAGTTTTTGGTATGAATGAGGCACTCCATTTATTTTAAAAGAAAAATTTTAAATTTCCCGCAAATTTTCAAAGTAAGGATTTTTAGGCCTTTATACGTGTTGTTATATCTGTGATGTGGAAATTGACGGGGCTACTGAGATTGTATTGTTATGCCGTCGAAACATCAGTAGATTGATATTAATCAGATTCGTGTGATTGAGATTGTATCGTTGACATTGATCAGATTATGTCTTGATTTGCATATTGATCAGAACAAGCCTTTAATTGAGCTGTATATTGACACAGTCTATTCGATATTGTCATTTCAGATTGTATATGGACAGATTTGACTTCGACACTTCGACTTCGTCAAACCGAGAAGAGAAAAGTATAAATTGTTGTTGATGCGGGATTGCACAACTCGAGTTTGATTTGACTTGATTTTCACAAAATCACATACTTTATCTTATTGCATTGATATTTGCAATTGAATGAGATTGATATATGTGATCTATTGATTTATGTATTGAGTCATAGGCGGATGCGCCTAGTCATAGACGATTGATCTCGTGACAGGGGTGCCTGATAGTGATGGAATCGTCACGGGCACATTGAACATTGTCACAGGATAGTGATTTGGCGAAACTGTCAAAGTCTGGGACGGATAGATCAAGACACCGGATGTTTGGTTATATCGAAGTGGATAGAATTGGAGTTTCTTCTATTACTGATATTCGATATGAAAGTGCCAAAGTCCGTGAATAAGAACATACCACCACCCTGATCGGGAGTGTAGGTGGGTGTATGTTCTTGTTCAGATCGGGATCCCTAGATTAGGATGAGTCGAGTTCGAGTCTAAGAATCACAGAGTGTGATTCAGAGTTTGTATTGATTTATGTTCCGGATTTTCATATATGTTATGAATATTTGTTTCATGTTGTTATGTTTGATTATATGAAATGCATGTATACATGATTTATACTGGGAATGTAATTCTCACTGGAGTTATCCGGCTGTTGTCTTGTTTTTATGTGTTCTTGACAACAGGTGGGACATGATCAGGATCAGGAAGAGGATGAGAGATTATAGTTAGCGTGGAGATCCGGGCCCAGAAGCAGAATAGGATTCAGCACTGAATGTATAGTCGTTGAACCTAGTTGAGATAGAAACATGTAGTACATGATTTGTACTTTTATATTGACATATATATCAGATAGATTACTCTTACGTTTCCGCATTTATATTTAAAAATAAAAAATTTACTCCCACTTTTCTTAATTGTTATATTTGACATTAATAATGATTAAGATATGAATTAACGTCCGGGTCCCCACAGCAGGTGGTATCAGAGCAATAGGTCTAGAACTGTAGGTTCTTGAGAGTGAGATAAAAGCTAGTGAGCGGGGTAGAATTAGTTTTCTTTCCTGGAATGTCATTGCTAGCATGTAATTTATTATAATGTTGAATTACATTGTATATGCTAATGTTGCAATGGGTATTTTTACTGTTTTTGAAGATACATGTTAGCTGAATATCTGAATTGATTTGGTAATGCGTATTATTTGATAATGAATCAGAACCAATTCTTGATCAGAGGTAAGCTGATCAGAAAGGGACTGAGACGGATTTGTCTCATGTGATTGCTAACTCTTGTGATCATCAGATATACCTCCTCGAAGAATTCCAGAACGAGGAAGTAGGGAGACTGATCAGATGGATGTGTCAGAAACTCTGATGGAAACACAGTTGATGAGGTTTCAGTCATTTCAACCGCCGATTCTGAGGGGTATTGAGACGACGAGTGATTGTGAGAGTTGTCTCGACGATATCGAGATGCTATTTGATTCACTCGATTACCCAGATGAACGGATATTTAAAATGATTGGGCACCAGTTACGGTAGTCGCAAAGAGTTGGTGGATCCCAAACAAAGAAGCCCTAGAACAGCATGGTACAATGATTACGTGGAAAATCTTTAAAGTTGAATTCTATAAAAGGTTTTTCCCAAGTTCATACCGAGAGGACAAGAGGGCAGAGTTTGAAATTTTGAAACAGGGTCAGCTAAACATTGAAAAATATGTTGCTAAATTCTCTACTTTGCTACGTTTTGCACCTCACGTGGCTGGGAATGATGAAGTTGTAACTGACCGGTTTATTAATGGATTGAATCCTGGAATAATTGCATTGGTAAATGTGGAGCGACCCAATAAATGCTGAGGCAAGTTTGATTCGACAAGTTTGATTCGACAACAAATAGAGCAAAGAGAGCCGAGGCAAGTTTGATTCGACAACAAGAAATGCTGTATTTGATCCAATCTCAGAAAGAACAACAATCTCCAGTCCAATTACTACAATCCCCTTTGAAATTGGAGGTTGGTAGTAGCAGTATTGGAAAGAAAGAACAATTGAAAGCTCGAAAGAAGCAGTTCAAGAATTTAGGGAGCGGTTCATCTAGCTCCAGTAGCTCTAGCCCGAGTTATACCGGGGTCTATTGTAGAACCTGTGGAGGAAGACATCTCACAGAGCAATGCCAAGGAGTGTATGGTAGTTGCAACATTTGCAAACAGCAAGGACTCTTTGCTAGAGTTTGTCCACAGAGATGTTCCCGAAGATTCCAGGGAGCAGAGTCATTTGGATCAGTGACTCAGATCGATAGATCATCTTCTGTTGTTCGCTCTTTCCAACCACCCTCTACTCAGTCTCAACCAGGGTCAACAGGAGGCCAGAGTGGTTGTAGTAACCGAGGAGCAGACCCAGGATGCACTTGATGATATAGTGGCAGGTAATTGATCTTTTATGATTATTCTGCAGATATATATATTGAGAAATATTAGTACATCCTGTATATGATTTCTGAATGAATTGCATTGGTATATGCTTTATCTGTTGAGTCCGTATTTACTGCAGCAGTTATCTTCTTACCTATTGGGAAAGAGGTTTGATATTAGTGAATTCTGTGAGACATCGGATACTGCAGTAGGATAAGAATGAGATTGAGTTAGCTTGTGTTTTACTGGTGTTATCTGATTCTGACCGCATTATTGATATTGATGTGTTGGCCAAGTACAGAGCTATCGCAGATTATTTCCAGGAAATGGTAAGATTCGGACCTGAAATGGCCGAAGAATGAGCATACAGTAAGGATTCTGGATTTAGAATACCTTTGATATATGTGGTATTCATGATTCAATGATTATCGAAAGGAACGGAGTGATTCCTTATGTATTCAGTTGATTTACTGAGATGGAGCGTATCATTGACTGATTTGCCAGTGACAAGAGCGTTGCTAAAGTCGTCCCAGATGAGCTTCCGGGTTTTCCTTTAATCAGGAAGATTGATTTCAACCTTGACTCGATATCAGGTATTGTTATTATTTCTAGAACTTCGTGCCAAATGATACTGATTGAATTGAAAGAAATGAAATATCAGTTAAAGGATTTAAGGCATGAGAGTTACATCGGAGTAAGTGTTTCTCTTTGGAATGCTTCAGTTATGTTTATGAGCTGATAAACTCTGTGTTCAGAATATTTTTATGATTCTCTGATTTGTTGATCTATGATATTCTGGTATATTCGCAGCATATGACTGATTTTGTTAAATATCTGAGTACTGTATTGAATATTCTGAGAAATGGAAAGTGGTACATAGAAACTGTTGAATTGTGAATTTTGACTGAGACAGATTGTATTCAGGGTAGATGATATTCGGAAATAGTAGACCGATTGATTCTAACACAGTTGAGACCGCGATCAGTTGGCCGAGATCGACATTAGTGTCAGAGATTTACAGTCCTATGAGTTTATCAGGCTATCATCGATGACCTATGTTTTGAATGTAATTTGAAATTTTTGTTTTTCTGAATTAATACTTGATACAGATTGTATACCGTTGAGATTCGATACCGTCTAGGTTGAACCAGAACTGATTTCGAGAATTAAAGCAGTCCAGAAAATTGATCGGAATGTTCAGAACTTGATTTCGATGATTAGAACAGAGTATGAATCAGATATCAGGTATGTGATACTGTACAACATAAGAATAATTGAATTGTTGCGCTAGATTTTCGGATGTGAAACGACAAGTATTATCAGGAATGCACAAATTTTTTAATTCAAACATTTATTTTGATGATAGAAAAATGTATGATAACTTGAAAAGACAGATTTTAGGGAAATAGATGAAACCAGTTGTGGAAAAATTTGTTTTGAAATGTCTAAATTGCTGACCGATGAAGACAGAAAGAATGAAACCAGGAGATTGGTTATATAGATTATTGAGTCCTAAATGGGAATGGATCACATTTCCAGGGATACCTTAGTGAAACTACGGCATTCCTCCTGAAATTGAGCATTTATTTGAGTTAAGAATGATAGATGGATCAAGTCTGTGGATTCTAGTTCGTACATGAAGACGTACAGATATGGCTAGATTACTGAGATTTCTGTCAAAAAAATGGTTAGATTACACAGAGTGCCGAGAGTTGATTATATCATACCATGATTTTGGTTGACTTTGCACGTTTGGCAGAGTGTATAGCAAAAGTTGGGTACAAGATTATATCTGAGTACTGCATATCATTCACCGAATGACGGACAGTCAGAGTGGATTATCCGGATTTTGGAGGATATGCTTAGAATTGTAGTGCTTGATTTTAGCACTAGCTGTTAGGATTTATGTTATGTCGTGAGTTTACGTACAACAATAGCTATCAGACGTGCATGCATCAGGGAAGGGGTCCGTGTAGACTCTGCCCAAACCTTATTCCGGAACACTGGACACGGACCCCGTGTAGAGGTCGTCTCGGGGTCCATGTACACACTGGATTTTTCATTTTCGAGGACAGATGATACGGACCCCGGGTACAGGTCCAGCAGGGGGTCCGTGTAGGCTCTGTCAATGTCTTTCTTCAGCTTCTGAGGCACAGACCCTTACACGGGGTCTGTGTATGGGTCCGGGTTCTCTCTTTTTTCTATTTTCCTATTTTTCGGGGTATTTCTGACATGGTACTGCGACGCTTGATTTTTCTTTGTTTTCTTTGGCTATTATCATCTTTTGGTCAAACCAGCGAATATCAATAATAACACGAATTAAGCGCAAAACTCGGAATAAAAACACCAAATAAGCACGAATACGACAAAATAAAGCCCTTAAAACGCTATATAATTCGTGTTTATCAACTCCCCCACACTTAACCTTTTTTTGTCCTCGAACAAATCAGATTAGAAATAAAGATGAGAAATATCTTAGATTCATAACTCAAGTATCACAATCAAAACTTCTCAATTTGTCAAACTCCTTCACCCCCGGTCAAAAGATCATGCTTCGAATATCACAAGATTCGTTTTCATAGAAAATCAAGATTCAAACATTACCAATAAAGATCAACATAATGAGATGTGTGTAGTGTGCAGGTCAGAACTCATGCTCATCACCAGCTACTTGGGTTCATGGTCACTCTTTTTTTTTCTTTTTTTTCATTTATTTCCAAAACGCCCCATAGGCTTGACTTTCATACCCCTCTCTACTAAATGTGGAACGACGATGACTTGTTTAATAGGTCTTTTTAAGCTTAAAACGTAAGGCCAAGGCTCACGGCTACAATAGAAGGTATGGGAATCAAAAGTGAGAGGGAATAAACATATTCCTGCAGCGCATTCATTCAACTTTTAACTCGTCACCAATCAATGTACTTTTATCATCTTTAGAGCTCTATTATCTCCTTCCTTTCTCATTGTCCTTCAACTTTCACCCACAGATTTTTCCGGTGTGTTCAAAATCATACACTTTACACCGCCATTTTTTTAAAATCAATAAATCCACTTCTTTTTATTCAAAGGTAGTTCAAAAACTCCTTTAAATATGTATTTTCAGCACATGTGAGTTTTGGAACATTTCAGAGCGCTCGACGAGTTTATTTCTCTCAAACGTTCGGGTAGCATAAAAGTGTATAAGCTAAAATTCAGATAGTTGATGTGGGATATTGAATAAATTATGAATGGGGTCTAATTGTGTGTCATTGACACACGTCATTAGATTTTTTCAACAGGCTCAAAAGGGGTTACTAGAGACAATAAATGATGTATCATGTAGGCTTGAAAGGTTCAAACGGTCCAAAGATCGCTTAAATCATCCCTAAGTCACCATCGTTCGTATTTTAGCTTCGAGGGCTAATAAGACGAGTTCTAGGTTGTTTCGAATTTTGTTTTTTTTTCTTTTTTTTTTACCTTGCACCAATTCAATTTCAATGAGCCAAAGACTGACCATGTTCGTGGAATGAAATGTCAACACAGAACTAGTTTATGTCTGACTCTCTCCTTACAATTACGACTTTTCTCATTCAAAACTAGTCATGAAATGATTTCTCGGGTGATTCAAAATCTAACAAATTAATCCAGTTATCAAGTGAAACAAGAGTTATTTCTTTAGATATAGTCTCATCCTACGTGAAAAGTGTTGTTAAGTCTTGTGCAACGATGTGTAACAAAACTGGCCCACCTTCACACTTTGAAACTGACACTGCCCTCAATGTAAAGCGATGTAACATGTATTAACAAGACAGTTAAATTAAACACACTTCCGTGGAAAAATGTCGAGTAGGTGGTGACAGTGTGGTAGAACGCAGCAATTCCTGAAAATAACGACATCGAATGCACAAGGAAACGTAAAAAAAAAAAAGAAATAGGAGAAGCACTCAAGCACTTAAAAAAAATCCAAACGAGAATAATCATAAATAATAAGAAGTCCCCTTACAGAAACAACAACATCTGAATGAAATGTAAAAGAAACAAACGAGAAAACTAATCAAAGCCTCCACACGTCCTAACAAAATAAGGCTAACTACTCATATCTGATCCCAGCTCCAAGTCCTCCAAGATATCGAGTGCGGATCTGTCCCAAGGTGGTGCATAGGCATCGTCTGAATGCTGCTCGATTCGAGCCAATCGAGTGCGTATGTCATCCATGCAATCAAATAAGGACGAGAAAACCTGACGTGTACCTCTCGAGGCGTGCTGTCGAGGGGCAAACCAGCTTGAAGACCAGCTCGGGCATCTAATGCCGCTTCTTCTTCCACACGATCTTCCCAGGCTCGCTCATCAATGGTAGGGGGAGGCACTGGTGGGTCACGGGGATGGGACTGATATGTCGACTCCCTAGATTATGGTACCAAGAACCCTGTCTGAAAATGAAGTACATGCCCTCCATCGCCTGGGGGGTGAGCATCTGTGTAGAGGTGGGCAGGAGGGAAGTCTCACCAGTGAGATCGACGTCGTGGGCCTCCAGAATCCTATAGATGATGATAGGGAAGGGGGCATATGGCATCCTATTCTTCGTGGGATCAATGTGGGCGACTGATCGCATATGTGAAATCATAATCGATGCCACCGGAATAGCAGGAAAGGCCCACAATCCATTCAACATCTTGTCAATGATATAGAGATCCATATGACGGACTTCATTGTTCCCAGCTTTCCTCAAAATGATATTTTCCCCTGTGAAGTAACAGATGAGGCAATCCAGCAGTGGGAGGGATGTCGGGAGGACGCTGGAGTGGGAGCCGGTAGGAGATGTGAAATAATGTAGACGGTTCCGAGCATGCGTGATCCGGAATGTGATGTCGGACATGAACAGATCCAACTGATTAAATACCACTGACGGCCCTTCATTAGGGACATTAAAAAAGCAGCGAGGTATCCGCTGGTCAACTCAATCGGAACGGCTTTGACATAAGTATGCAAATGAGGCAACCCGGTGATCCCTTTCTCCTCCACATTCGCGTAGAATTGCCAGCCCAAGTCAGGGTAATATGGTTCGGCGATGTCCAGAAGTGGTCACCAACCAAATTTATCAAACTCCTCCCATAGTGGCACCTCGTGGTCGATCCGTGGATGAATAGAACGTTCGACAATGACGGAATTTCCACGAAATGCCGATTAGCACTCGAAATTCTCTCGTGAGGTGAACCTTGAATCATCAAATGGCAACCTGGCGGACCCAGAAGATGAGGAGGCATGGCCTCGGGCGCGCTTACTAGTGTGTCGGCGAGGAGGCATGGCGATACAAGCAAGTCACCCCAACAATTCAATCACAACAATCCAACGATTTATCACAAAAAATCTAAACCAATTCAAGTCTATCCCAACGCACCGCTAATCAATCCACAAATAATATGCTCAACAACAATCCGAAGCAATCACTAAAAGTATGGGACAAGTTAATCCAAGAACAATCGATTCCCAACAATCCAAAAATCTAAGAACGATACCCAACACCTAATCTGAAGTAATGCACAATACTCGGAGACTGGAAACAAGGTATAGCCACACTTATCGGAAAAAATTACGAGGCTTTATGGCACAGTGGTGCTAGGTGGCCGACGACGGTAGTAGGGCGGCGCAGCTGGTGGAGCAGTGGCTGTGCTGATATTGGTGGTGTGGGAGGTGAGAATCGGTGGTATATGGTGGTCGTGGTGTGTGCGCAAGGTTGTGACGGTAAGGGGCGGCACGGATCGGCGTGAGGTGGCGGTGGGAGGAGAAGAATAGATTGGGGATTTAGGGATTTGAAGAAGTAGAGTCGTGATTTATTCTGAACTCCCTGAAAATTAGAAGACACGGACCCCGTGTAGGGGTCCGTGTACTGGTCCGTGGGTAGGTTAGAAATTTTTTGACACGGACCCCGTGAAGGATCCGTGTACGGGTCCGTGTAAGCTCGGAAATCTGTCATTTTCTGTGTACGGGTCCGTGTAGGCTCGGAAATCTAGAATTTTTTGAAAGTTCTATACACGGACCCCGTGTATGGGTCCGGGGCAAGGTCCGTGTAGGCTCGAGAAATTGAAATATTTAATTTGTTTTTAGTTTTTATATAAAATTTCCCTACATACTACGAACCAAACATATATGCGAAGCAGGAAATGTACAATTCTATAAATCTACACATAAAAATTGAAACTCAATCAAGCACACAAATGCAAGAATTGTACAGAAACTTCCCCGGCCTTCCTTGTTCTGAATCTGCTCGTCCTAATATAATCCCCACACTTGAGAAATACCACCCCCAGTGAAGAAATTACCTGCACTACCATTAACTGAGATTAGCTCACGAGAAAAGTAAAGAATAAAAAGACAGAAACTAAAATAATATATGAAAGAAAAAATAAAACTAAACACTGGGTCGCCTCCCAGCAAGCACTAAATTTATAGTTGATAGCCTGACTACACTCGCTTTATTCAGTTTGGATCCTGCAGATCCACATTGGTCGGCTCATCGGGCATGGTACCATCATGATAAACTTTCAGTCTATGCCCATTCACCTTGAAAGCTCCAGTTGCTTCACTAGTGTTCTCCATTGTCCCGTAAGGGAAAACGGTGTATGGCCCTGACCACCGTGAACGCAACTTAACTGGCATCAACTTCACTCGTGAATTGTATAACAATACCAGTTGTCCCACCACGAATTCTCGATGGACGATGTTCTGATCATGCCAACGTTTGGTTTTCTCCTTGTAAAGCTTGGCGTTCTCATAAGCATCCAACCTAAACTCATCCAGTTCATTCAGTTGCAGTACTTTCTCGTCACCTGTGGCTTTAGCATCAAATTTCAAAAATTTAGTAGCCCAATAAGCCTTATGTTCAAGTTCAACAGGTAGGTAACACGACTTCCCATACAACAATTTAAAAGCAAACATGCCAATTGGGGTTTTAAAAGCAGTGCGGTAAGCCCAAAATGCATCGTCGAGTTTTCTAGACCATTCTTTCCTTGAAGCACCGACATTCTTCTCAAGAATGCGTTTAAGTTCTCTGTTCGATACCTCGACTTGGCCACTAGTTTGAGGATGATAAGGTGTGGCCACCTTATGTCGGACCCCATACTTAGCCAACAGACTGTCAAACTGACGATTACAAAAGTGAGTACCCCCATCGCTAATAATGGCTCTAGGTGTGCCAAAACGTGAGAAAATATTATTCATGAGAAATTGAATGACAACACTAGAATCATTCGTTTTGCATGCAAGTGCCTCCACCCATTTAGATACGTAATCTACAGCCACCAAAATATACTTGTTCCCAAAAGAAACTGGGGACGGACCCATGAAATCTATACCCCAGAAGTCAAATATCTCACACACCAAAATATTATTGAGAGGCAATTCATGTCTCCTAGAGATATTACATGTGCGCTGAAAATTTCAAAATTTTGTAATATATTTATGCGCGTCCTTAAACAGAGTAGGCTAATAAAAACAAGACTGGAGGACTTTTGACGCAGTTCTAGTTGCCCCAAAATGGCCTCCAGCCGAACCAGCATGACAATGAAACAAAATTTCACTTACCTTTTCCGGGGGAATACATCTACGGACTATGCCATCTGCACATATTATAAACAAATAAGGGTCCTTCCACAAATAATATTTCAAGTCTAAGAAATATTTTTTCTTTTGCTGATAAGTAAAATGGGGAGGAATGAACTTATTGGATAGATAATTAAAGAAATCGGCATACCAGGGTAAACTGTTGATCTCAAAAAGTTATTCATCCGGGGAATCATCGCGAATAATATCCTTACCTAAACTTGGATTCTCCAGACGCGAGAGATGGTCTGCAACTTGGTTCTCTGTTCCTTTTCTATCGATTATCGTCAAGTCAAATTCCTGCAACAGAAGAATCCAGCGAATTAGCCTTGGATTTGCATCTTTTTGGCCATCAAATATTTCAAGGCCGAATGATCGGTGTGCACTATAACTTTGATCCCTATTAAATAAGATTTAAATTTGTCCAGAGCAAAAACCACAGCAAGAAGCTCCTTCTCTGTAGTGGCATAGTTCAGTTGGGCAGCTGACAGAGTCATACTCGCATAGTAGATGACATGGATGCATTTTTCCTTATTTTGCCCTAACACTGCTCCAAAGCTGTGTCGCTTGCATCACACATCAGCTCAAATGGCGATCCCCAGTCAGGTGCTATCATCATAGGTGCGGTGATCAATTTGTCTTTCAAAACCTGAAATGCCTGCACACACTCATCAGAAAAATCAAATCGCCCATCTTTTATCAGCAAATTTGTCAGTGGATTAGCAATGCAGGAAACATCTTTTATAAA
Organism: Primulina eburnea; assembly: GCF_022965805.1. Lineage (NCBI taxonomy): Eukaryota > Viridiplantae > Streptophyta > Magnoliopsida > Lamiales > Gesneriaceae > Primulina > Primulina eburnea. Next base: position 417,775 of record NW_027330812.1, read on the forward strand.
GCGCCTATAGAACCCTGCATGGCCTAAGAAGCTACGCACTCCTCTGATTTTTGTTGGGGCTGGGAGTTTTTTTATCACTTCAATTTTAGCCTTATCAACTTCAATCCCAGTTTCAGAAATTTTGTGTCCCAACACTATTCCTTCTCTCACCATGAAATGGCATTTTTACCAATTTAAAACTAGATTTGACTCATCACATCTCTCCAAGACTTTAGACAGATTAATCAGACAAGTATCAAATGAAGAGCCAAAGGCAGAAAAATAATTCATGAATATTTCTATAAAATCCTCAATCATGTCATGAAAAATTGCCATCATGCAGCGTTGGAAAGTTGCTGGTGTATTACATAGACCGAATGGCATGCGTTTATATGCAAATGTCCCGTAAGGACAGGTAAAAGTGGTTTTCTCCTGATCTTCAGGGTCAATAGGAATTTGCATACAACCCGAATAACCATCCAGGATACAGTAGAAAGGATGTCCAGCTAACCTTTCCAACATTTGATCAATAAAAAGGAGGGGAAATGGTAATTACAGGTGCGTCATTAAGTTTTCTATAATCGATGCAAATACGCCACCCTATAATAGTTCTTGTAGGAATTAATTCATTTTTCTCATATTTTACTACAGTGATCCCACCTTTTTTCAGAACAACTTGTACTGGACTTACCCACCTACTATCAGAAATCGGGTAAATAATACATGTGTCCAGTAGCTTTATCACCTCTTTCTTCACCACCTCTTGCATAGCTAGGTTCAGACGCCTTTGATGTTGGGTAGATGTTTTGTGGTCAGCCTCCATCAGAATTTTGTGCATGCACGTTGATGAACTGATCCCTTTGATGTCTCCAATACTCCAACCTATGGCTTTGATATTATCTCTCAGAAATCGCAACAGCTTTTCTTCTTCCGTACCTGTCAAAGTAGAGTACACTATCAGTGGCAATTTATCATTATCGAGTAAAAATAGATATTTTAAGTGTGAAGGAAGAGGTTTCATGTGGGGACCCGGACGCTAATCATCTTCTTAATTGTTATTGGGACTAATTTAATCAATTATAATAAACAAGGTCTAAATTATTTTTTTTAAAAGTACATTATCAAAGGCGGAACGTAATGGCATACATCTTAATATACATTTCAGTATTAAAAGTACAAGTCTTGCACTATATACAATCAGTCTCACTAAGGTTTAACAACTATATAGCCAGTGTTTAAACCCTATTTCTAGTCCAAGTCCGTAGTCTCCACTCTAATCTCGATCTTTCTTCATCTCTGAGACCCTGAACCTTTCCCACCTGTTGCCATTCACACATACAAACACGACAACAACCGGAAAACTCCGGTGAGAATAAAATCCTAGTATAAACAATGTTACAATGCAATCATATAAAGCATATATAAAAGCACAAACAAACATCGAAACATGTATCCAGTATGACTACATGAATCAATACAAATCTGTATTTAAATCAATGACTCGTTATCTCATCTCAACTCATTTCTAATCTAGGGATCCCGATCTAATTTAGACTTTAGCATTCTATATCGAATATCTACAATAGAAGTCGATCTTCTTCTAAGCTCATCGATATACCACAAGTCTAGGATCTTAGCAGTTCTGCCAAAGACTTGGCGGTTCTGCCCTAGCTAGGCTGATCTACCCTAGACTCGAACTCTTTCTCTGCTATAATTCAATAGACTAAACATATCAATCTGATAATTTGCAAATATCAATGCAATGAAATAAAGTATGTGATTTTGGGAAACTCAAGTCAAACCGCACTCGAGTTGTGCAATCCTCTTCCATGTTCGCGCACAAGCGCATAGTATTGTCGTGCACATGCGCGACACTCTCTGGACTTGACAATCTCAAGTGCACAGACTCGCGCATATGCGCGCACATTCTTGGCGCATATGCGCGAGGTTCTCTGCCCATCTCGCGCATATGCGCTCGATCTGGTTGCGCATATGCTTGAGGGCTTATTCCTCACACATTCAAAACTCATCACACAATTTCATTCCATGTCTCGGTTAGCCCTTTAATAATCGTCTCGGTTAAAAATCACTAATCGTAATTTACACGATATAAAATCTCGGGCATTACACTTCTCCCCCCCTAAGATACGATTTCGTCCCCGAAATCACAGGCATTCAATCATATCAATAGGGAGTATACAGAAACTATATAAAAAAAATTACATTATCGAAATAACTCTGGGAACTCTTGTCTCATATCTGATTCAGTTTCCCAGGTTGCTTCTTCAGTTCCATGACGAGTCCATTGAACTTTCACAAGTGGAATAGTCTTCGTTCTGAGCTGTTTTTCTTTACGATCGATAATCTGAATCGGTTTTTCAATATAGCTCAACGTCTCATCTAGTTCGGCCTCGTCTGGCTGAATAGCATGTGAAGCATCAGGAAGATATTTCCTTAATAACGATACATGAAAGACATCATGTATCCCGGATAATGAAGGCGGTAAAGCGAGTCGATAGGCACGATCTCCTATCTTCTCGAGAATCTCATAAGGCCCAATGTATCGTAGAGACAGTTTCCCTTTCTTGCCGAATCTGACAACTCCTCTGAAAGGTGAAATTTTTAAAAATACTCGGTCTCCTGCCTCAAATACCAACGGTCTACGTCGAACATTGGCATATTTGGCATGTCTGTCTTGCGTTGCCTTCATTTTCTTTCGAATTAGCTTCACTTGTTCTGTCATATCTCTGATCATGTTAGGTCCAATCTCAGGCACTTCGGAGATATCATCCCAATAGAGAGGGGATCGACACTTCTTTCCGTAAAACGCTTCAAATGGTGCCATCTCAATACTCGTCTGATAGCTGTTGTTGTACGAAAACTTAAAAAGTGGCAATGCATCTTGCCAATTAGTGCTAAAATAAAGCACTACTGCTCTCAGCATATCTTCCAGTGTCTGGATAGTCCGCTCTGACTGTCCGTCGGTCTGTGGATGATATGCGGTACTCAGATGTAACTTCGTACCGAGAGCCTGCAGCAAACTCTGCCAGAAGTGCGAAGTAAATCGAGGATCACGGTCTGATACAATCGACTTCGGCCCTCCATGCAATCTGACCACTTCTCTGACATAAATCTCTGCCATCTGGTTAAATCTGTATGTCATCTTGTATGGAATAAAACATGCGGATTTGGTCAATCGATCAATCACGACCCAAATCGCATCACAAACTCTGGAGGAACGCGGAAACTGCGTCACAAAATCCATGGAAATGTGATCCCATTTCCATTCAGGGATAGACAAACTATGTAATAATCCTCCTGGTTTCTTTCTCTCTTCTTTCACCTGTTGGCAATTTAGACATTTGGAAACAAATTCTGCAATATCAGTCTTCATCTGTTTCCACCAAAACTGTCTTTTCAAATCGTTGTACATCTTTCTGCCGCCAGGATGAATACTGAATCGATTGTTATGCGCTTCTGACAATATCTGTCGTTTCAAATCTGAAACATTTGGCACAACCAGACGATTATTCACATACAAGACGTTATCACATACCTGATACTCCGATCGATTCCCTGTCCTGACCATCGATACTGATTTCTGTACATTCATATCAACTTTCTGAGCTGCCTTAATCCTTAAGATCAGCTCGAGTTCCACTTGTACCGTATAGAGTCTCAACGGTCTATAATCTGTTTCAAATTCTAATCCAGACAAATAGCAGTCTTTTATCAAATTTGAAACACCAATCGTCGATAAGGATAAAGAACATACCTTTCGACTCAGTGCGTCTGCTGCTGCATTAGATTTTCCTGGATAGTATTTGATTTCACAATCAAAGTCTTTAAGCAAATCCAGCCATCTTCGCTGTCTCATATTTAATTCAGATTGTGAAAACAGATATTTCAAACTCTTATGATCAGAATATATCTCAAACTTCTCACCGTAAAGATATTGTCGCCATATCTTTAATGCAAAGACAATGGCTGCCAATTCAAGGTCATGAATTGGATAACGGGTCTCATGTGGTTTAAGCTGTCTTGAGGCATAAGCAATAACATGCCCTCGCTGCATCAGAACACATCCCAACCCTCTGTGAGAAGCATCGCAATAAACCTCAAAATCACCAGTACCGGATGGGATAGTCAACACCGGAGCACTGGTCAATCTTTTCTTCAGCTCCAGAAAGCTGGTCTCACATTCTTCAGACCAAACAAATGGAGCATTCTTCTGAGTCAACTGAGTAATTGGTTTAGCTATACTCGAGAAATCTTTAATGAAATGGCAGTAATATCCTGCTAAACCCATAAAACTGTGAATTTTGGGTACTGATGTCGGTCTTGGCCAAGAAATCACGGCTTCAACTTTACTGGGATCAACAGAAATACCATCTCCGGATATAATGTGACCCAGAAATATCACATGTCTCAGCCAAAACTCACATTTTGATAGTTTGGCATACAATTTCTCAGCTCTTAAAATTCGCAACACAGTTCTTAAATGCTCAGCATGCTCACTCATATTCTTTGAATAAATCAAAATATCATCAATGAATATAATCACAAATTCATCGAGATATTTCTGGAATCCACGGTTCATTAATCCCATAAATACAGGTGGAGCATTCGTCAGACCAAACGGCATGACAATAAATTCATAGTATCCATACTTAGTTCTGAATACTGTCTTTGAGATATCAAAATCTCTGAAACACAGCTGATGATATCCAGATCTCAAATCGATCTTGGAATACACCGAATAACCTTGCAACTGGTCAAACAAATCATCAATACGAGGCAAAGGATATTTATTCTTTACCGTTGCCTTGTTCAGTTGCCGGTAATCGATACATAGTCTCATTGAACCGTCTTTCTTTCTTACAAACAATACTGGAGCACCCCAAGGAGACACACTCGGTCTGATGTATCCCTTGGCCAGTAGATCCTCCAACTGATCTTTCAGATCTTTTAATTCTATCGGTGCGATTCTGTACGGAGTTCTAGAAATCGGAACTGTACCTGGCATCAATTCGATGCCGAAGTCTATCTCTCGGGCTAGAGGCAATCCAGGAATTTCATCTGGAAAGACGTCAGCAAACTCACATACCACTGGCAGGTCTGCCAATGATGGACTCGACTTCAGTACATCTACCGAATAGACAAGGAATCCCTCTGCTCATTTTTGTAACAATCGAATCATAGATAATACGGATACTAAAGGAATTCTCGATCTAGAACCCTTACCGTAAAATTTCCACTCTTCAGCCATATCTGGTCTGAATCTCACGATCTTGTGAAAACAATCAACAGTCGCTCTGTACTTGGTCAACATATCAATACCGATAATACAATCAAAATCGGATAACCCAAGTACGATGCAATCTAATTCAATCTCATGCCCGTCATACTGTAGTACACAATGTTTTACAAAATTTACGGATATCAAACATGTCCCCAAAGGAGAAGAGACAGACACTACAACAGCTAAAAACTCTACAGGTAAAGCATGACACAATGCAAATCGTTCAGAAATAAATGTATGTGAAGCACCGGTATCAATCAATACATAAGCTGGGTAACCACATAAAGAACAGTTACCTGCCACAACGTCATCTGGTGCTTCTTGGGCCTGCTCCTCTGTCAAAGCAAATATTCTGGCCTGCTGTCTAGGAGGCTGGCTACCTGTCTGGCTTCCTCCTGGCCTTTGCTGTGACTGAGCTGGCAATGGCTGGAATGTATGAACAGCAGCTGATCGTCTCTCAGTCTGTGCTGCTGATCCGGATGACTCGGCTCCCTGAGATCTTTGGGAACTTCTCTGTGGACATACTTTAGCAAATGTCCCGGCTGTTTACAGATGTTGCAACTACCAGTCACTCCCTGGCATTGCTCAGTTGCATGTCTTCCTCCGCAAGTTCTACAATAAACTCCAGTGTAACTCTGGCTCTGTCGGGAACCACCGGAGTTAGAAGAACTGCTGCCAGATTTCTTAAATTGCTTCCCTCTGGCTTTCAAAAATTATTTCTTCCCACCACTGCTGCTGCCACCCTCAAATCTGGTAGGTGGTTGTTGTGGTCTCGGTGCTGGAGGCACAAATGAAGCCCTTTTTTGTCTCATAAAACCGGCTTCTGCTCTTTTGGCTCTGTCCAGGGCGTCAGTAAAGTTATTCGGTCGTCCTGTGTTCAACAATGTAAAAATCTCAGGGTTCAATCCATTGATGAACTGATCAGCAGTAGCTTCTTCGCTTTCAGCAACATGTGGAGCAAATCACAACAGTGAAGAGAACTTGGACACATACTCTTCTATATTCATCTGCCCCTGTCTCAAATTAGCAGATTCTGCCCCCTTGTCTTTCCTGTACGACACTGGGAAAAATCTTTGATAAAATTCAGTTCTAAACACATTACAGGTAATTGTCGTACTTCGGTGTTCCAATGCCCTCTACGTCGTAATCCACCAGTTCTTGGCAACGTCGTGTAACTGGTGTCCTATCACTTTCACTTTCCGCTCATCAGTATATTCCAAAGACTCAAATAGCATTTCAATATCATCCAGCCAATTCTCACAATCCACGGAAGTCTCTGTTCCCTTCAAAGTTGGTGGATGAAATGACTGAAATCTTTTCAAGAGTGTCTCCATTGGAGTAGCTGTGACATCCATCGGAGGATTTGAAGTACTGCCCTGTTCGGGGATTCTTCTGGGAGGCATATCTGGTTATCAACAGGATTAGTAACCCAAATACAATAACCAGCTTCAGCCCTCCTCTGATCATCTTACTGCTGATCTAGAATCGGTGTTGATCTATTCTCAATAAAACATATTACTATATATATCAAATCAGATAAAGAAGTAACATGTATTAAAGCAGTAAGACATGCTAGCATTCAAAAGCAGAAAAGAAAACCTCAATCTAAACCACTCACTAGCCTCTTCTATCTCAATCTAAAGGATCTATCGCTCTGATACCACCTGTTGTGGGGACCGGGACTCTAATCATCTTCTTAATCGTCATTGGGACTAATTTAATGAATTATAATAAACAGGGTCTAATTTTTTTTTTAAAGTACATTATCAAAGGCGGAACGTAATGGCATACATCTTAATATACATGTCAGTATTAAAAGTACAAGTCTTGCACAATATACAATCAGTCTCACAAAGGTTTAACAACTATATAGCCAGTTTTAAACCCTATCTCTAGTCCAAGTCCGTAGTCTCCACTATAATCTCGATCTGTCTTCATCTCTGTGACCCTAAACCTGTCCCACCTGTTGCCCTGCACACATACAAACACGACAACAGCCGGATAACTCCAGTGAGAATAAAATCCCAGTATAAACAATGTATCAATGCAATCATATAAAGAATATATAAAAGCACAAACAAACATCGAAACATGTATCCAGTCTGACTACATGAATCAATACAAATCTGTATTTAAATCAATGACTCGTTGTCTCATCTCAACTCATTTCTAATCTAGGGATCCCGATCTAATTTAGACTTTGGCATTCTATATCGAATATCTACAATAGAAGTCGATCTACTTCTAAGCTCATCTATATACCACAAGTCTAGGGTCTTAGCGGTTCTGCCAAAGACTTGGCGGTTCTGCCCTAGCTAGGCTGATCTACCCTAGACTCGAACTCTTTCTCTGCTATAATTCAATAGACTAAACATATCAATCTGATAATTTGCAAATATCAATGCAATGAAATAAAGTATGTGATTTTGGGAAACTCAAGTCAAACCTCACTCGAGTTGTGCAATCCCGAATCAACATTTATTTATACCTTTCGTTCTGTCGCTCTGATACAATCGAAGTCTGGACTCAAAGTCTGTCAATGTTCCATCTGGAAAATCAATATACTGTATCAATATTCTATTCAAATCAAGACATCTCTGTCTTATCAAATTTTGACGGTACAATAGTACAATCTTGCGATACCGGTAATACTACATCAGTATATACCAATTCCAATAACTCGTAATCAACCACCTACAAATCTGACATCAATTCTAATCAATTTCATTCTGAAAATCATAACAATTCCTTATGATATATGTTTCTTAATCTGACTTTCAATACTATGATGTCTACTATGTCAAGAGCACCATATATAAATCATATCTGATTCTGACAGTACCATAATTTCATATCATATTAAAACGTAGCAAAACTTACGTCCAGTTGTAGCCTGTGCTGATAGGAACACAGTACCCAAGTCAGATTCACAATCAGACGGACGGATTTCTCTTAAATCAAATTCTAGCGTCACGATTTATTCTTTCCCAAGAGCTTTCCTCGTTTCTTCGGTTTTGGTTTCTGAAGAATTGCAAGGTATATATATATACGCGAGGTCCTCTGCCATGTTCGCGAACATGCGTGCAGTATTGTCGCGCACATGGGCGACACTCTCTGGACTTGACAATCTCAAGTGCACACACTCGCTCATATGCGCGCACATTCTTGGCGCATATGCGCGAGGTTCTCTGCCCATCTCGCGCATATGCGCCCGGTCTGGTCGCGCATATGCGCGAGGGCTTATTCCTCGCACATTCAAAACTCATCACGCAATTTCATTCTGTGTCTCGGTTAGCCCTTTAATAATCGTCTCGGTTAAAAATCACTAATCGTAATTTACAAGATATAAAATCTCGGGCATTACATTTCATCTCCAGTATTGGGATTTCTTCGATGGATGACTTTAAAGGTCTTGGGACATGCCCAAGCTCCCCAATCCTAGAGTTTACCGTTTTTGAAATCGTTCTGCCTGCTTCCAGAAAATGAATACACTCGTCTAGCTCTTAATTGCCCAATTCTCGTGGGCATGAATTGGTCAAACAGACCGCCAAAGGATCCTCACCAAGTAATTCCTGCATACCATACTCAACAAGCTCGTCAGTAGCATCAATTCTAAAACAATCAGATGTATCATTGGGATATTTGATAGATTGGAAAACATTAAACACTACACTCTTATCATTCAATCTCAAAACCAACTCACCCTTGTGTACAGATATTAGAGCCTTCCCAGTGGCTAAAAATTATCTCCCTATAATAAGAGAAATCTCACGATCCTCTCCATATCTAACACAACAAAGTCCACTGGAAAAATAACTTTTCAACATTCAATAGCACATTCTCTACTACTCCCTTAGGGTATTTAATATATCTATCAGCCAATTGTAGGGAAATTGTAGTTAGTTTAACTTCACCAATTTCTGGCTTCTCAAAACATGAATAAGGCATTAAATTAATGTTTGCACCCAAGTCACATAAATCTTTACCAAATAGTGAATTCCCTATGGTACAAGGAATAGAGAAGCTACATGGGTCCTTAGCTTTTGGAGGCAACTTATTTTGTAAAATTGCAGAACATTCCTCCGAAAGCTTCACTGTCTCAAAATCCAATGGTTTCCTCTTGTTTGATATAATTTTTTTAAGAAATTTTTCATAGGAGGGCATTTGAGCTAAAGCCTCTGAGAACGGGATATTTATGTGCAGCTTTTTGAAAATCTCAAGGAATTTTGAAAATTGGGTATCCAGTTGCAGTTGATTTACTCATTGGGGAAACGGGAGTGAATTAATATCAACAGTGGGGTTCGAGTTTAGAAACTTACCTGTTTTCCTTGCGTCCTCAGGCTCTTGCTTGGATGAACCCTTTTCTTTCACATTTTCTTCAACATCAGCTACCTCTTGCTTCAAGGGAGATGTCACTGTGACTGCATTGACACCATTTGGATTCTTTTCAGTTTCACTGGGTAGTGAACCCGGAACTCGTGTAGCCATTTGTGTCGCCAACTGCCCTAGCTAAGTCTCTATCCTTTGCATCATTGCATCATGATTTTGCCATCTCATCTCATTCCCGGCTATGTACTTGGCTAGCATATCCTCCAGATTCGGCTTGCTATCCTGTGACTTGAAACCGGGTGGCATAGAAGGTCTTGTACCTTGCGGAGGTTTAGGTGGTTGCTGAGGAGGCTTTTGCTGTGTAGGATGCGGTGGAGGATTAAAATGTGGTTGCTCAACAAAATTTTTTGATTGCCTCCACCCAAAATTCGGATGATTCCTCTAGCCCGGATTATATGAGAAACTGTATGGATTATATTGTTGTCGACCCTGGTTTCCCACATAATTCATTGAATCCTCTCCATAACACTGTATTCTCTCACAAGACATATCTGGCATGAATGACGTGTCACTAGTGATGAACGACCAACTATCTTAGCGTTTCCCTGAATTTGATGCACTCGCTTGACTGGTATTGATTTATTTGCTTGTAACTGTGCCATCTGATGTGTCAATCCATCAAGCTTTGCTGTAATCGCTGTTAAAGCATCCATTTCTCGGAATCCGACTTTCTTCTCCCTTCGATTGTCTTGCCAGCCTACATTGCTCTCTGCCATATTAGATATGATTTCAAGCGCTGCGGTTGGTGTTTTCCTGTATAAGATACCGTTGGCCGCTGCATCAAGCATAGATCTCACATGTGGATCCACCCCATAGTAGAACGTCTCAACCTGCTGGCCTACTGAAAAACCATGTCTTGGGCACATTCTCAACATCTTCTTAAACCTTGCCCACACTAAATTCAAAGATTCTCCATCTCTCTGTCTGAATGATGTAATTTCATTTCGCAATTGTGTAATCTTAGTTGGGAGAAAATACTTGTGCATGAATACTTCTACTAAACCATCCCATGTAGTGATAGAACCAGCAGGAAGGTCCCGAAGACACTCCATAGCTTCTCCTTGCAGTGAGAATGGAAATAGTCTGAGTCGAATGGCATCAGTACTCACCCCATTGCACTTGATTGTATCATAGATCGACAGAAAGTTCTCCAGATGTGCATTGGGATCTTCAGATGGTGATCCTCCGAATTTGACCTGGAGTTGAATCATCTGGATGATGGCTGGCTTAAGTTCGAGTGTGTTCGCCTGAATTGTAGGGCGGACGATACTAGATCCATAACCTCCAAACGCTGGTCTATGAAGCTCCATTAAAGTACGCTCATCTTCTTCTCCGGTCATGTCTTTAAATTCTACATTGCTCTCTGCCATATTAGATATGATTTCAAGCACTGCGGTTGGTGTTTTCCTGTATAAGCTACCGTTGGCCGCTGCATCAAACATAGATCTCACAGGTGGATCCACCCCATAGTAGAACGTCTCAACCTGCAGGCCTACCGAAAAAACATGTCTTGGGAACATTCTCAACATCTTCTTAAACCTTGCCCACGCTAAATTCAAAGGTTCTCCATCTCTCTGTCTGAATGATGTAATTTCATTTCACAATTGTGTAATCTTAGTTGGGGGAAAATACCTGTGCATGAATACTTCTACGAAACCATCCCATGTAGTGATAGAACCAGCAGGAAGGTCCCGAAGACACTCCATAGCTTCTCCTTGCAGTGAGAATGGAAATAGTCCGAGTCAAATGGCATCAGTACTCACCCCATTGCGCTTGATTGTATCACAAATCGACAGAAAGTTCTCCAGATGTGCATTGGGATCTTCAGATGGTGATCCTCCGAATTTGACCTGGAGTTGAATCATCTGGATGATGGCTGGCTTAAGTTCGAGTGTGTTCGCCTGAATTGTAGGGTGGATGATACTAGAGCCATAACCTCCAAACGCTGGTCTATGAAGCTCCATTAAAGTACGCTCATCTTCTTCTCCGATCATGTCTTTAAATTCTGGCTTAAGTTCTAATTCAGATTCCTCTTCAGATTCGAATTCAAGATCCAAGTTGTTGTTCTTTCGAGCTCTACAGATGCGGCGGAGAGTGCTTTCAATCTCTAGGTCAAGTGGCACTAGACTTTCGACGCCTTGAGCACGGCTCATATAACACAAGCTAGACTCCTGCAATTAAAATTCAAGTACGCAATTCAAGCTCCAAAGAAAGCAAAAATTTGAAATGAAAAAAAATAATTAAAATGCTTTTTAAAAAATAAAATAAAAATGAGAACTAAGAATAAATGCCTAGTCTCAAATAAATAATTTATCCTAATATTTAACAAATAGTCCCCGGCAACAGCGCCAAAAACTTGACCGACGATTTTGGTTGGGAAAAATTCTAGCAAGCGGACTAGGTCAAGTTATAGTAATTGGACGAAAACTCCAAGAATCGATCTCACAAAGACTACTATTTAAATACTAAGATTTAAATTATTCGAATTAATCTAGGCAAACAATAACGAGTGATTTGATGATAATTTAACTTAATTCAATTAAACTAATTTATGCTAAATTTTTAACTGCGCTCGACTTTGCAGAACATGTTAAAACTTGGGATATTTTCAAATTTAATAAAATGACCGGGAACACACGAAGGTACCAAACCTTGATTATTATCACACATTGGATTTAAATAACCACGTATTATTGATGTCACGATGAAATTCTCTAATTTAACTATAAATCTATTTCTAGAATTTATAATCATATTTTCATTTAATAGTCCAATTATGTCTAATTGAATTTAATTAAACAAAAACGCATTATTCAAAGATAGAATTTCTATTCGATTTAACCATGTGTTGATTAATATTTTTGAAGCTAAATTCAATCTATTCTCTTTCGAATCAAGATGGAACAACAGATATGCAAATAATTGGCCAAATCATAAGCACGAAAATTACGTAAAAATTAATCAATAACATAGAATAAATTCATAAATCAAATAATCATTTGAATGAACAAGATCAAATGTTTGTCCCTATCGTGGTCCCGATCACAAGAAAAACTACTCCATAAATTCAATACTAGCAGAAAAACTAATATTCGAATTCATGACTAAAATAAGAAAACAAGAGAGGAGAAAATCTCAGCGAAGGTGTGCGAATCTTGCGTGTAAAGCACGTTATTCCTCTCATTTCTCCCAAGCCGTCGCCGTCTTCCAAAGTCTGAAATTTCTCTTTTTATTCTTTTTCTAAATGTCAAAAAAAACGTCTCCAAAATCTAGGTTTTCTTCCTTTTATTTCTTCCAAATCTCTAACAAATCTTCGCCAAAATCTGATTCTGATCTCAAGGGTACAGACCCCGTGCATGCATCAGGGAAGGAGTCCGTGTAGACTCTGCCCAAACCTTCTTCCGGAACACTGGACACAGACCCCGTGTAAAGGCCCGTCTCAGGGTCCGTGTACACACTGGATTTTTCATTCTCGAGGATAGATGAAAAGACGATTCGGTTGACTTAAGTGTCTTCATCTTCTTCAATATTAAATGAGGTATGTTTATAAGTAAAATGAAAACAATATTATATAAAAACAGTTCAATATGTTGAGTGTGTCTGTTTGTCCATTGAGTCTGATTCAATCAACTCAGATGCCTGCAACATCAATCATCACATATTGGCACAAAGAGCATGAGAACTGGAAGATGTGAAGAAAGACATTGAAGAATTCGTCTGGTTGAAGGTGATGTCTTTTTGGAATAAAGTCCACGATCTTCAGTCTATACAGAGACACGGTTCAATTCCCACTGCTCAACAAAGAGCTGTAGCAAGAAAATACTTCATGCGTTTTAACGTCTGTCACGTCTCTCACCTTGTTACTGATATAGTTTTGTGGCATGTGATGCTGTGGAAAAAATGACATCAGCTTGTAAGTTGGTTAAATGATTGGCAAGAGGCTATAGGAAGAGCACTGAACAATGTTGTATGGATTCTATTTGAAGCTTAATGAAATCCTGTTTTGCATTATTGTTATCTCTTTACTTTCTGTAAAAATTTCTCTCTTATCAGTTGATAAAAAAATTAACTAATTGAATATAATATCTGATAAAAATAACTGACATCAGTTGACAGAAAATGAACGAGCTGAATATCATAACTGATATATGACCAACTGAAGTCAGTTGACACACAGTTAAAGAACTGAACAAGTGAACTGATGAATGAGTAACTGACATCAGTTGATAAACATTTAAATAATAAATAACAAACTGAATGAAGATCAACTGACAAAGCAGCAATAAAATTGATTAAGATAAATCAATTAAACCAAGTATATTGTGAAAGTGATAAAACTTAGTCTCTGCCAATGGCTTTGTGAAGATGTCACCAGCTTGTTGTTCAGTTGACACAAATTCCAGTCTGATAGCTTTATTCAGAGCATGATATCTGATCAAGTGATGTCTGACATCAATGTGCTTGGTCCTTGATTGAAGAACTGAATTATAAGTTATTGCAATCGTGCTCGTATTGTCACAAAATATGGGAGATTCTTTAGCATCAACTCCATAATCTTTCAGTTGTTGCTGAATCCAGAGCAGTTGGGCACAGCAGCAAGGTATTCTACTTCATTTGTGTAAGTGGCTATGGATGTTTGCTTCTTACTGAACCAAGAGATCAGTCTATCTCCTAGAAACTGACATGATCCACTGGTGCTTTTACGATTTAGCTTACATCCTACATAATCTTCATCTGAATATCCAACTAAATTGAAAGAAGAGTCTTTAGCGTACCATAATCCCACATTTTGAGTGCCTTTTAAGTATTTTAAAATTATTTTGGCAACAGTAAAATGTGATTGCTTAGGATTTCCTTGAAATCTAAAATACATGCAAACAACAAACACAATATAAGGACGACTAGCAGTTAGGTACAATAATGTACCTATTAAACCTCTGTATAGTGATGTCTCAACTTATATTCCCCCTTGATCATTGTCCGGTTTAAATGATGAACTCATGGAAATTCTTGCAGTTGAACATGTTTCCATGCCAAATTTCTTGAGCAATTCCTTCGTGTATTTGGTCTGACTGATAAAGATACCAATTTCCAGTTGTTTCACTTGCAGACCGAGGAAAAATTTTAGTTCACCCATCATGTTCATCTCGAATTTGTCCTGCATTAACTTGGCTAAATTCTCACATAATTTGGGGTTATTTGACCCAAATATAATATCATCAACATAAATTTTCACAGTAGAATATGATCATTCTTAGAAATTTTGAACGAGGTCTTGTCAACTGACCCAACAGTAAAATCATGATCAGTTGAGAATTTTGAAAGATTCTCATACCAAGCTCTTGGAGCTTGTTTAAGACTATATAAAGCTTTGTTCAAATGATAGACATGATCAGGAAAAGAGTGATTGATAAAACTTGGAGGTTGTTCAACATACACTTCTTCTTGCAACTGACCATTCAGAAATGCACTTTTTACATCCATTTGATAGACCTTGAAATTCTTGAATGATGCATAGGAAAGTAACATTCTGATTACTCCCAGTCTTGGAACTGGTGCATATGTTTCATCATAGTCAATTCCTTCTTCCTGCCTATATCCTTGTGCTACCAATCTTGCTTTGTTGCGAGCAATTGAACCATATTCGTTCAGTTTATTTTTGAATACCATTTTGTACTTATAATTGTTTTGCAAACTGGCCTTGGAACTAAGTCCCAGACATTGTTATGGGTAAACTGATTTAGCTTCTCTTGCATAGTATTTATCCAGTTAGATTCAGTGATGGCCTCATCAGTTTTCATTGGTTCCAGTTTTGAGACAAAATAAGAATGAATAAACAAATTAAGAATTTGGTTTCTTGTTCTTACCGGGTCAGATGGATTACCTATCACCAATTCTGGTGGATGTGATTTCTTCCATCTGAGCTCATTATTTGTTGCTTCCATATTAGCAACAGTTTCTGTTGGCAACTGAATGTTTTAAGTTTTAGTTGGAGCTGTATCAGTTGGCAACTGAATAACATCTGTTTGCTCTACCAACTGATTTTCAGGAGTCGGTTTCTGTTCAACTGTTTGATCTAGTTTCTCTGGTTCAGGTGTTTGAAGGATATTTTTGTTGATATGATTTTCTTCTTCACTTTCATCCTACAAACCGATCTCTGTAAATCGATCAACTAGCTCAACTGGATCAGTTGGCTTATCAGTTAGTACAGTTTCATCAAAAACAACATGGATAGATTCTTCAACATTTAAAGAATTTTTATTGAAAACTCTATATGCTTTGCTAACTGAAGAATATCCATGAAATATTCTCTCTGCAGATTTTGCATCAAAGGCTTTTAAATTATTTTTACCATTATCAAGGATAAAACATCTGCAGCCAAATATCTTGAAGTAAGAAACCATACTTTTTCCTCCATGCCAGATCTCATATGGTGTTTTCACATGATTCTTATTAATCATTGATATGTTCTGAGTATAACACGTGGTGTTTACTGCTTCAGCCCAAAACCTTTGAGAAATACCAGAATCAGCAAGAATTGTTCTAGCAGCTTCTTTAAGGGTCCGATTTCTTCTCTCTGCTACACCATTCTACTAAGGTGTTCTAGCTGCTGAGAGCTAATGCTTGATTCCAGTATTTTCTAAAAACGAATATTTTGATTGATGAATTCAGTCCCTCTGCCAGACCTTATTCGATAAATCCCAGCTGATTTTTCATTTAAAAATCTTTTGAAGAGCTTAATCAGTTGTGCAGCAGTTTGGTCTTTTGATTTGAGAAAAATTACCCAACTAAATATCGAAAATTCATCCACAACTACTAGGGTGTATTTCATTCCCCCTAAACTCATGACTGGTATTGGACCAAAAAGATCAATGTGCAACAGTTCTAAGCATCGGGAAGATGATTTACAACCTCTGTTCTTGAATGAAGATCTTACTTGTTTTCCAAAATGACATGCTGAACAAATTTTGTCTTTTGAAAATCTATTTTGGGTAAACCAATTACAAGATCGTGGTTACTCAGATAGGAAATATATTTAAACTTTAAGTGGTTCAATCTCTAATGCCATAACCAGTGTTTGAAAGATTTGGAAGCAATAAAACAAACTGGTGCATAAGGTCGTTCTTTCCAACTGACTTTGTAAGTATTACCACCACGATTTTTTTTTAGGATGACCTCATCAGTTGAGTCTCTAACTGAACATGTGTGTCTGCCAAACTGAACTGAAAAATTATTGTCGCATAATTGACTGTTGCTTATCAAGTTATACTTCAAATTCTCCACTAGAATAACATCTTTAATTGTAAAGTTACCATGGATAAGCTTACCCTTATCCATAGTTTTACCTTTGGAGTTTCCTTCAAAACTGATGTTTGGTCCAGTAAATTTGATCAGTTGAGATATCAAATTTGCATCTCCCGTCATATGTCGTGAACAACCACTGTCTAGATACCAAGTTGATTCTTTGCTTGTACCTGTTACCTGCAATCACACACAGTATATAATTTTGGTACCCATATACATTTGGGTCCTAAACTATTAGTCCTTTAGGAACCTAGACTTGAATCAGTCTAACTGATTTCCCAGTTACTGTGTTCCAAATGGTTTTTCTCGAATTTTTGACAAAATGTGTGTGATGTGAGGATGAGACAGTTTGATTTATATCCTTTTTCAACTGGTTAGTCTTTTGATATCGTTTCTGAACTGGCTTACAGTTGTAGTAATTGTAATAGTAATTCCTTGAGTACTTATTTTGTGACTGGGCCGTTTAGGTGACTAGTTTCTTGTATCAGTTGGACTCTCAGAGCTATATCCAATACCATGCAGTTTGCCTTTGTTCTTACTTTCAATCAATTGAACAGCTGGCTTACTAGGTTCTGAAAATTCAATTATCATAGTTGATTTTACAAAGGTAATGTACTTTCCTTTGCTTTTATTCAACTTTGGTTGAGCATCACTTGCAGAATTTTCATTAAACTATTAAAACCTAAACCAGTTTTATCGTCAACTGATTTTGGAGAATTCTGCACTTCAGTCAATGCAACTGAAGACTTGTTCCAAGCTTGAATCAGTTCAGTATGTTTTGAAATTTATGTTTTTAGCTGACATATAAAAGATGATTTTCAATCATTTTCAGCTTTTTGCTGTGCAATCTCCCTTTTCAGACTCAACAGTTCAACTGACTCATCAGTTTCTCTCTTGTTGTCATTGGGATCAGTTTGCTTAGTTCTTACCTTTTGAAAAGATCGAGCAAGTTTGTGATACTCATTTACCATGTCATGCAAGGTGGTAATGAGGTCCTCACGAGTTAAATCAGTAGAGTTGAAGTCAAATACCTGTTCACTTGCTGACTCCAGTTCAGCATCATCTGCCATTAAGCACTTGAATTCCTCTTCATCATCACTTGAACTTCTTGGGCTTTCTGGTTCCGACTCATCACTGTCAGTTTTAGCCGACTTTTCATTCTTCAGCCGAAAGCACTTCATGCTTCTTCTTGAATGATTTCTTCTCATCCTTGGTCCTTCTTTTGTGCTCAAAGGGCTTCTTTCCCTTATCAATCGATACTCAACTGTCCTTATTTGGCTTAGGACAGTCTGCTATGAAATGACCAAATTTGCCATAGTTGTAGAAAATATAGGATTCTTCTTGGGCTGGTTCTTCTGATATTGCTTTTGGAAATTTCCTTGGTCCCTTCTCATGAACCTCCCAAATTTCTTGACAAACAATGACATAACATCATTGCTCGGTTGATCAGCAGATTTGTCAGCTAAACCAGTTGGTTCCAGTTTGACAGCAGTTAAAGCAGTTGTGGCAGTTGGTACAGAAGGCTCTCCCTCTCTGGTTTGTAGCTCAAAATCGTAAGCCTTTAGATCAGCAAACAAGTCATGAAGTTCGATCTTATTAAGATCCTTTGACTCTCTTATTGCCATGGTCTTGACATCCCACTCTTTGGGAAGACCTCAGATCACTTTCAGTGCCACTTCTTTGTTTGAATACACTTTTCCAAATGCATTCAGTTCATTGACAATACAACTGATCCTTTCATCGTAATCATGCATGAATTCACCAGCTTTCATCTTGATGTTGTCAAATTTTTGAACAGCAACTGATAGCTTGTTCTCTTTTGTTTGCTCGTTTTCTTCATACATCTGGATCAATTTTTCCCATATTTCTTTGCCAGTTTTGCACATTTTGATTTTGCTGAAAGTGACTTTATCCAGCATTTTGTATAAGATATCCTTAGCCACATTGTCAAGGTTGGCTTTCCATTTGTCCTCAGCTGTCCATTACTCTCTGGGCTTTTCTATGCGATAAGGTGCCCCATCAGTAATGGAAACTGCAGTGTTTTCTTTTAGAATCTTCATGGGACCATCAGTGATTACATACCGCATGTCGTCATCTTGTACATCTAAATTAGCCTGCATTCTGATTTTCCAGTCGTCAAAATTTTCTGTGGAAAACATTGGTATTTTGTTGAATGAAGACATGTTGATCAGTTTGTAAATATGAATATTCTGAGACAAGATTCAACTGCTCTGATACTACTTGATAGGATCGGTTGAAAGGTGAAATGTGTTTAGAAGGGGGGTTGAATAAACACACACGATTTTTGTAATCTTTTCTAATGAAGTATCAGTTCTGTGAAAAACTGATACTATGAATCTTGTCAGTCGATAACAATCAATTTAACTGAATATAGTTGCGGAAGTAAACTGACTAAAAGATAGAATAAATAACTGAGAGAATAACACGAAGATTTATGGATGTTCGGAGATTGAATAACTCATAAATCACCCCTTCTATCACAAGGATAGGATATGTACTAAAAGACTTTGACCAATACCAAAACTTGTAGAAACCCACTTCAGTTTGGACTTAAAACTACCAAAACTGAAACTCTTAGTTTATTAACTTTCTCACAGTTCTCAACTGGATTTAGCATAACTGATCTAGTTAAGATCAAATAAATAATAAAACGATTTGTGCTAGTAAGCTCAAAATGTAGCCTCAAATGCTACAGATAAATCGAATAAGAGTGAGCTTTTGATTCTTGAGTGAGAGCTATAAATTTAGCAGGGTATCGGCAAGCTTGAGAATAGAATGATCACTTAGTTGTTCAAGAGTTGTTTCTCAACTACTCTCCTAACCTATTTATAGGCTTCTCTTCATGGTAACATTAAATAATATTTGAATATTTATATCCGGTGATTGCCACGTCAATATTCTTCTGACATTCGTACATTGTAGACTCTGAAATGCGGCGTTCCACTACGAGTTGCAGTTTGCTTTGTACTATTCTCGGTTGAATGTCCTTTTCAACTGATGACGTGTGCAGCTGAGTGATCAGCTAATATGAAGACGTTGGTAAGCACTCAACTGAATATTTCAACTGTTCAGTCAGTTGACTCTGTAAATTTAGTTCGGCTGGTTTCAGTTGATTTTAATAAACTGCGCATTTGATATTCAGTTAAGCAACTGTCATTTCGTGATCATTTAGTCCGATAAATTAGTCTCTTAGTTTGTCAAACCACCGAAATTAAGTTTCCAACATTACCCATCTATGTAGAATGTTAGTGGAAGATCTATATGAGATCCTCCAATAATATGAGTCGAATTCATGAGAGTTCCACATAATTTACATAAATTATTTAATTTGAAATCACAACTTTCTGGTGTCCAGACATCTCTAATAATATGATCCAGACATTGAGCGCATGTAGCATTTATAATTCAACCACTATTGATGGAAGACAAGACACTATTAAATTATTTTAATTTTTTTTTATAGGCTTGATATAAATTTTGAATCATATTCAAATTAGATATTTTAATTTCAAAAATTAGTCTAATCATTTAATTTTAAAATCATGTCATGTTTGTTTTAATATTTCCGAATTCATAAAATTCTTGTTATTATAATAACAATAAGCACATGCTGATTATTTAAAATTTATCATGTTCATTATAAATAAAAAATGATGATTGATGACCAATATTTATTTGATTTGTGATAGCACGCGTGTATCCAAGTAAAAAACCTAGATAAATGCAGAGATTCAAATGTAATATTACATAAGCTTCCAAAATTTTACACGTCTTCGATCTTCAAAACCTTTGATGATCTGGGCCGCCGGATTTTCTAGTTTAATGTATGACTCTCTAGCATATTGTTGTGCGCTGCATGGAATATTTATGGTGAGTTTTTAATTTAATGTAAGAATCTCTTTAGCATATAGTTGTGCACTGCCCTAACTATTTGTGCAGCCACTACACACAAGCAGCCTTGCCCGTACGACAATTTTTATTTTGAAAACCTCTATTGCCCGTGAGGGAATTAATATTCTGCCAGCTAGGAAGCACTAACTGAAGATGCAGTTGTTGTCTGTGTGTACATCATGAACTATTTCCAGCAGCGCATGATTTCCGATTTCTTTTTTGTTTTGAAAACACAATTTTCTAGGCGCCTTGATTTTGTGGAAAATTTTCTCAAATAGTTAGTAATATTTTACTCAACATAGTTCAAACAAAAGCAACAACGAATCATATTGAGAATCTTGCTCTAATAATAGAGTATCGTTTTCTCGCATCCAAGACATAGCTGAAGTTTAAATTTTTATCTTTGATATTAAATACATGAATTGGGCGTCGTATGATTCAAATCTATACATAGCATGTTTAGATTTTTTTACCTTTGATTTCTAAATGTTGAACAACAAACTATTCCAAATTTTAAGTTGATATAATACTTTTTTGAAAATATCTACTAATGATCTAATGGAAGTCTCCTTTCTTAAATCTCCGATAATTAGAACCGTGATTGAAAACGTTGTCCCTTGCCTAGATTACACTAAAAATCTAGAAAAATTTGTTTTGAGAATCATTTGTTGTAAATTTGTGAGATTCCTGTGGTGGTACATCGGCGTTGTGGTGGGTTTATGATGGCGCGCTGTGGGTGAAGTGGTGTTGCTCGGCTGAAAGTTTTCCAGCAAAAAGGGATGACCGAAATTTGATTGTTGTGAGGAGAGAGTAAAAAATAAAGCATTTAAATTTGGCATGTATTGTTATTTTTATAATTTTCGTTGATTAAGTTAGAATCCTACTAGGACTCTTACTTAAGAGTTTTTACCTAGTCGAAAATGTCCATTATGGTTTTTAGTTAGAGTTGTATTAAGATTCTTCAATCATATTAATCGAATAATACATGATCGTGGTTTCATTAAAATCATGATCGATGATCAAGCATAATTGATATGACGAGGTTACAAACTTATTATTATGATGTAAAGATGGAAATTTCGAAGAGCAAATTTTTTTCACTGATTCATTTTTGCCATATTAGGTAGTTGCACTCTCCTCACATAATTAGCAGTCAAACTAACTTCCATGATTTTCAAATGTGAAAACTACTTATAAACTCATTTATAATCAATATACTTGATTTCCATTCAACTAAATCATCAAATTCAACTCCTTCAGTTTTACTATCTCGAAGGGAACACATAATTTAATATTTGTGTGAACCTCAATAGTTCAGTGATATAGCTAGCCGTGGGTTCACAACTTTATATGATTCAACAAAACATTTTTCCTTAGTTGGAATTACCTTAATTAGCCTCATTCTACTCATAAAACTTTTGATCAAGAACGCCAAACTCAAGTCAAATGGCACGCATCAAATCATGGTAAGAGTATCTAGTATCATCACTCCATGGCTCCTTAGTATCACTGATAGTACCTGCAAGAACTAGTAAGTTATGATTAGCGTAAAATATGGTCATTCATCTCACATATCACGATCTTATCTGCGAAAATTGGTATATTGAGAGTTACAAATGAATTCAATAACGATGTGATGTTTCATTGAGTGATTACAGTAACATCATATGTGCAACTAAGAAAAAACTTTTCCTTAAAGAACAACACACACTCTGGCCATATATTCCTCGCACTATTAACCTATCAGATTACATAAGATATCCACACTCATACGTGAGCGGTGAATCCCAGACTAAAATGTATCGACTCTTACGTATGTCAGAACTACAAACAACCTCACCATCTGACGACCCTCGTGGAGTTGGTGAACGAGTCAAAGTGCACCACTAGTATATAGAGCCTCTATGTTATCCCAGGCCATATGACTAATGGTATATGCCAAAACTTTAATTGTTGCACACCCAAGAGCAGGTTGTCCACGATTAACGTCGTATCTACAGGGAAGCGCAGAAAAAATCAAGTCTGTTATGATATTTTTTCATTTTTAGATTTTTATTATTTGAGCCTTAGATTGATTATTTTTATATGTTCAAATTATAAATTAAATATTCGATATTTGAGTTTCCACTATTTTTTTAATAAAGTTTATATTAATGCATATAATTAAAATCTATTTGATAAAATGATTTCAATATTTTATTATCGTTATATATTTTTCTCTAATTAATATATTATATACATCAAAATTTATTATTTATTGAGTTGTATATTTGTAAACGTTAAATCAAAGTTCCCATTTTAAATAGATGGTAACATCGAGCTAAAATAAAAATGGTACCAAGAATTTAATATTATGATATATTTCATATATAATAAATCAAAGTAACCACTTTAAATATTTGGTAATACCAAACTAACATTTAAATGGTACCAAGAATTGGTGTAACATACATCATCAATAAATCAAAACTTTAACTTTTAAGTAGAGTATAAAAATTCTTAAACAAATAAATAAATTAAATATAACATAAATAATAAATAAAGATTAAATAGTATAACTAAAGATTTTTTTTGTCATACCAAGAACTTCATATTTTCTTCTCGACTTTAGTATATTAGCTACTCATGATAGAAATGTAGAACATTGAATATGTAATTAACATGATTATTGTATTTAAGTGAAGAAATAAAGAGAGAAAATATGAACTCGAAGTTTTATTTACATAAATGAGACATAGTTTCATTCATCACAATAAAGTCCTTTTTATAGGCAAATTTGAGGAGCCAACAATAAATAAAATATTATTTTACACAAGTAATTTGTTAATTATTCTTAATGAATGACCTAAGTTTTTCACTTTTGACAATCGTTCCAACGAATTTGATTCCTCCATTGAGTTTTATGAATTTTAATAGTATTTCATACCTTTGACCAAGTATTTTGACAGATCTGTCAAAATACTCAAGCATGGTAAAACTATAATTCTATTGGTATCACTTTCACTTCTCACTTTGACCATAAATGTGAGAAGAATTTTATCGCATGATTTTCATCAATAATTTGAATATAGAAATCAACTTTCTTCTTGTCAGTTTTCTGTAACCTACAATCAAAAATAATAAATAAATTTTGGTACCCAAATCTGTTTGGGTCCTGAACGAAGTAGTTTTTTAAGAACCCAGATTTAGATCAGTCGAACTGATTTTCCAGTCTCTATGTTCCATATGTGTTGCGTATAGATGAGACAACATGTGTTTTTTCTCTGTTAACCCTGTTGTTCTTTGGATATCGTTTTTGAACATGTTTGCAATTGTAATGGTGATTGTAATAGCCTTTCAGCGAGTTTTTTTTTTGCTATACATGGACTGCTTTGGTGACCAATTGCTTGAATCACTTGAGCTCTTAGGACTATATCCAACCCCATGCCTTTTAGCATTGTTCATGTTCTCAATCGGCTGTTCAACCAGCTTGCTGGGTTCCGGTTGTTTATGTATCATTATTGATTTAACAAAGTGAATATATCTCCCCTTGCACATATTCAGTTTTTGGCTTTGTAACGCTTGTTGAGGGTTCATCTTAGCTAGTAAAGCCTAAACCAGTTTTGTCCCCAACTGGTTTCTGTAAACCAGGCATTTCAGTCAACATGAATGACGGCTTATTCCAAACTTGAATCAGGTCAGTTAATCTAGAGTTCTCAAAATTCAACTACTGAATCAAGGATCGGTTCTCATCCTTTCTGCTATTAGCTTTAGCAATCTCCTCTTTGATATTTGAAATCTCAACTGTTTGTGAAATCAGTTTTGTCATTTGTAGGATCATTTTACCTAGCCTTAGCTTCTTCAAAGAAGAGAGCAAGCTTACGGTACTCATTTACCATATCGTACAGTGTAGAAATAAGTTTTTTTCGTGTAAAGTCAGTAGAGCTAAAATCAAATACCTGCTCGTTGCTAGATTCAGCTCAGCATCAACAGCCCTGAGGCATTTCAACTTTTCTTCATCACTGGAACTGCTTAAGATCTCAGTTTCTAATGTTTTGCTATCAGTTTCTTCCTACTTTGATTTGTTCTCTTCAGCTACTAGGGCTTCATGCTTTCTCCTAGATAGTTTGTTGTCATCCTTTGACCTTCTCTTGTGCTTGAAGGGCTTCTTACCCTTTTCAACTTATCTCTTTATGTCCGTCTTTGGTTTGAGACAGACAGCTATGAAATGACCAGTTTTGCCACACTTGTAGCACACATTCGGTTCTTCTTTTGATTCATTCATGTGGTAGATTTTTTGGAATGATCCTTGATTATTTCTCATGAATCTTCCAAATTTCCTGATGAACAATGACATCGCGTCATTGCTCAACGGTTCAGCCGTCTTCTCAACTCAAATTGTTGGCTCTAGTTTTAGAGCGCTGAGGGCAGTTGTGACTGGTGGGACCACTAGTTCGCCCTCTCTTGTTTTCATTTTGAATTCGTAGGTTTTTATGTCTGCAAACATATCATGTAGTTCCACCTTGTTGAGGTCTTTTGATTCTCTCATGGTCATAGTTTTAACATCTCATTTTTGGACAATATCTTTCAAATTTTGGCATTTGGAGTTATTCTTAATCGAGAATAATGATGATTCACAACTCATCATGATATAACATTTTGAGGCTAAAATTTAAAAATATAAAATACCAAAAATATTTATACAAGACCGAAGGAACAAGGTTACTTTTTCAAAGAAACAAAAGCAGACAAATGTTTAGATTAGGAAACAACGAACCTTAACAGTTGACTTCGTGAACAACTATCGATGCCCTTTGAGGAAACCTTATTCTAGGAAGCAAGATTTTAATAACTCACAATTAAAAAATATTTAGTGGGTTTAATTATTATGTCGTAGTTGATAACCACGACTTAAACAAAATGCTTCACGTCAAGCAATTTGTGGAATGATTCTCAATAATAAAAATAAAACTCAAATATATATGGTATATTTAGCAACTTCTTTTAGCCACAACAGTTTGACCAAGTGTAAAAAATTGACTTATTAAATAAGTTGAATATTTGTAAATGGGTAGCCTTTTTTCACTTTGATGATTTTATAAAAATCAATAAAGAAAATGTCTCCCGCGTTTCGGGGAGAAAATAAGAAAGGAGTAACATGATGCCAGTTGTTTACAATTTGCGAACCTTTGATAATGCTTGATGTTATTCAAAAGTTTTCATTTACGTGTAAATATTTTAAAAATCAAAATAAACCGAAAAGAAAATAAGTATTAATTAATAAGAAAATAAAGAAAATAAAATGATGGATTATTAGATAGTTCGAAAAACCTTTTTATATCGTTACCTGTTTATGATATTTGATCAATTGAACTTATTGAAACTTATGCTCCACTTTGTTTCCTAATATTCAACCTATTAATTACTAAAGCACTTCTAGTCCATACAATTTTTGAAAACAACATTAAATTTGGGCAAAAACTTGTGTGAGACGGTCTCACAGGTCAAATTTTGTGAGACGGATCTTTATTTGGGTAATCCATGAAATAGTATTGCTTTTTATGCTAAGAGTACTACTTTTTGTGGTGAATATCGGTAGGGTTGACCCGTCTCACAGATTGATATCCGTGAGACGGTCTCACATGAGACCTACTCTTAAATTTTTGTTGGATGTTAAATAAGAATATTTGAGTAAATATTTTCATCGAGAGTCCCCCACTTATTTTTGTGTTGGTCTTATATTAATTAAAAAACAAAATCAAATAAGATCACATTAATTATTTGGCAAAAAATAAAAGTGTTACTAATGATAATCAATTGTTTTCTTTACAAATAGTAATGTTCTTTGTTTTCTTTAACACTTAACTTTATAAAATTTGATCTGACCACAAGTAACAAATATACTAGAGTAACATTAGAGAAGCAGATTCTACAAGTTTGATCCAAAAAATCACGATAAAATAATTAAGACAACGTGTGAAAGATATCATCAATCCTTGAAGCACAAGAACTGGTGAAGGTGGTGGTGGTGGTGGTGGTGGTGCGTATGATGTGACGCCGTTTCCTTGTCGATCAAGCCCCTCACCTCGCAAAACTCCTCCACATGGCACGGGATATTGATGGCGCCCTCCTGATAGAACCCGTACTCCTCCTCCGCCTCCTTCAGCAGCTGCGTGAATCGCGGGTGGTTCACATACTCCACTGGAATAACAAACCTCCGCTGCTCTGCCCCTTGTCCCACCGTGATCACCAGACACCCTTTTGGAACCCCGCACCTGATCACCTCCCGCCTCCCGCAGCCGTGGTTGTGGTGGAAGAAATGCATGTGCGGCATCTGCAAGCCGGCTGTATATAATATACGGTGGAGAAAACTGGGCTTTCCTGGAGCTGAGCTAGACCGAAAAGTGCCACGGATCGGAGGCGGAGACGGCTAGTTTGAATAGGGTTAACGCGGAATCAGTGAGAGATGTGGGAATATTGGTCATGATATATGTGTATGATCACTATGAATTGTAATGCATACGATATATTGATGGGGTTTCGAAACTCATAGAATAATGGTGAATGGTGGGGATTTCCTTAACTTCTACGCGAAGAATTTTTCTTTTCTTTTTTTTGGGTTCTTTCTTGGAAAGGATGAGTCCAAATCCAAATAAAATATTTAATTAAAGAGAGATGATAATGCGTGCATTATACTTTTTAGAACAAATTAAATTTTCTAAGTCAAAAATAATGACGAAAAGGGTTTTTTTTGTAGTTAATTGGGGAAGTTATTATGACATTAGTCAAACAAAGTATTCTTGTGTTAAAGCAATATTTTATTTCTAACTTTAGTAAATTCTTTCCTCGTTGATAATATTGATATATTTTAATATGATATTTTGCTTTTCTAAACTAATTAAATTTTCCTTAATTATTTGTTCTTGCTAGATAATATTGTGATAATATTATCGATATTAATGATAAGTTCTCTAGATATTTTATTATTATTCAAAAAAACTTTTTCCTGAAATTCTTTGTTTCTTATGTGTTTAAGACTCTATACAAGGAATAAAATCTAGGGGAAAAGAAATATAAGCAGAGAGAATGGCAGAGCAGAAAAAGTACAGAAAGAGGTGTGTGTAACTTTCAATGTTGATTGTCGATGCGTGCAGAAAAACTGAGAAGTGAAGATTTCGCGTGATTAACTCATGCTGGTTTGTTGTGTTTTCGTAAGGTGTTGAAGACACTCGCAGACAACACTCGTGCAAAGTGTTAGTACAATTAGTGCACATGTTGTTTTTTAATTTTTTGTTTGGGATGAACTTTACTTCCTTGACCTAGTAAGGAAAATTGTTTTTCGTAGCTTTACTAGTATTAAACAATTTACAATTTTCTAGTAAATATTTTGCCATGAGGTATCGCTCAAGTTTTATAATTGTGCATGATTTAGTATGAAACTAATTTATTCCGCTGCATGTTGTGGATAGGTATTACAACACATGTGCATAACACCTAAATCTGATACAGACAATCTAATTAATTTATGTACTTTTCAAATCAACTTTCAATTGGTATCAGAACTACTCTTGATATACTAAGTGTGATTCATGTTATTTTATTTAAATAGGTAAAAGTACAATAGACGTGTTGTCTGTCAACATTGCGTTTTGACACCTCGGTTTTGGATGGATCCAATTATGCTCTTTGGAAAGTCAAGATGAATGTCTACATTAAATCCATAGAAGAAATAGCATGACAACGAGTCCTAGATGCTTGGTCTCCACCAAGAACCGTGGATACGGATGCTGACAGTTGTATTAAACCAGAGAGTGAATGGACAGTTGATGAAGTTCAAACTTCGAATTTCAATTCAAAAGCACTCAATGTAATTTTAACTTCTGTCGACATCAACATGTTTAGTTTGATCACCAACTGCACCTCTACCAAAGATGCATGGAAAATTATTCAAAATCACTGTGAAAGATCTGAAAGTGTTGATGTGCTGTCTTTGAGGAACCAAATGTAATGTCTCCTAGTTTTAAAAAGTGAGAAATATTTTTTTTTAAAAGCTCACGTTTTCGAAAATAGACATTCAAATAATCATAATTATTTGACAGTAAAATCAATTCAGTTTAATTAACTAAACTCATCCAAAATCATACGTAAACATAAACGAGTAAAAATTTTAAAATCATCAACGTATGAAAATGATCATCTCCTCACAAATCTCATAAATCATAATGCGGAAAACATGCGGTCCTCGGGTCCTGTCACTGCACCAGGTCTGCCTACTCAGAGTTTGGCACCTTCAGTCCTCTCATCATCAAGCTCACCTGCATCATACACGCCTAGTGAGTCTAAAGACTCACCACACCTGTACCAGGAATAACAAGTACATATATATAGCACACAACAGTAAAAAATATCATACTCAACATATCCTTCACGAACTTAAAAGCATAACGTAAACGTGTTGTGTAAAATCGTATCGTGTCAAAGCATGTCATCTCATATCTCATGTCATCATATACGTAAACGTGTCGTGCATGTCATCATATACATAAACATGTCGTGTAAAATCATATCGTATTAAAGCATGTCATCTCATGTCAATGAAAATACGATCGTCGGGCTCCATTTGGGCCTTCTCCCGTAAACGGGCTCCCTCTGAGGCCTTTTCCCTTACCATATATCCAATCATATCATCGTATTAGTCACAACCAACTTCCATTCTTCAAAAACATAATCATATTCACCACTTAATAAAAACATGCACATACGTAAATTTTTCTTTAAAACCAAGCATGCACCGTATATATCATAATTTTATAAAAATCATATATGTGATGCATAAACATTTAAATCATGATAAAATGTGCTCAGGGCGCTCCCAGAACCAAAATCTCACTCGTACCCAAAAATTACCGTTTTCCCCCTAGACGTAAAATTTCACGTTTTTGACTTTTTCTTAATTCGATTGACTCTAACATGTCCCAAATAATTATTTAAGCTTACATGAATTTTCCCATATTTTTATTTTGCATAGATCGATGACTTTTAAATTAATCTTTAAATATAACATATTAATGCGTTTTAATCCCGAATTAAACCAAAACTTAGCATAAAATTCCGAAATTAAAAACTTAGACTTCTAATAATTATTTGAGCTGAAATATAATTTTTCATAATTTTATTAAGCCTAAATCTATGCTTTTCAATTAATTCTTTAATTAATATTTCGTGCGACGATTAAATACCGAATAAATCCAAAACTTATTATTTTGACCCGAAGCTTACCAAACTCCTTAAAATGTCCGAAAACATATTTAAAATCATCTCTAGACGTAAACTCGAGCTCATTTCATAACTTATCCGAATTTTTTTAAAACTTGGACCGGGGTCCCGGTTTTAACCCGAATCAACCTAACATTTAACCAAAATTTTCCCAACTTTTTATCATACCTTAAAAACACTATAATGATCCTAAAACATTAACTTCAGGCCGCCAATCCCTCGGCTAAAAATTCCAGAAACTCACCTAAACTCTGGTCCCTTCCTTATTTGCACTCTAGCACCCTCATCTTCCCAAACATTCACTTCCCTAGCCTACCCCTACGGCACCCGCCCTGAACCAGCCTAAAATGAACCTAGACCAGACCCTAAGGCACCTATCAGAACCAAGCAAATGACCCCATGCACTTTACTAACCTCTAGGAACCGAGAATCCACAACAAGACACTACCGAGGCCAAATCGTCTCTACCTAGCTCGATCGCTCATTCTGTTGTTCCAGAATTTCGAGCCATTCCAGACCCTGACTCAGACCCACCAGGGTTTGGTCCAGGGCTGGAGGAGGCCCTCGCTCAGCTGGTGTAGCAGGAACAATGGATCGAACCCTCCACAAGCCACACACTCGATCGACACTCGCCTATTCCAACAAAACCCAACCAGCTGCGCACCCCGGCATTTAAACGTACCAACCACGATCCGAACATCCCCTTACCATCATAATACATCAGCCCCTTGCACACAGAAACAGAAAACGTGAGTGATGAAACAAAATATGCATGAATTTTACCCAAAATCGATGAACCTCCATGCAATGCATTGAAAAATCCTCAAACAAATGAACATATTGTAGTTTGTTCTATTTAAATATGAGAGGAAAGCAAGAAGAAAACAATGAAAAGAACTTTGTAGAGGCAAGTGTTGAACACTTTTTCCTTAAGAAAAAGTTGCTCCTCACAATGTGCTAGAGGTTTGTGGCAATCTTCTCCCAAGATACAACTACAACTCTTGAATAATGAGCACACAAATATTTCTATCACAATGAATGAAGGAACTCTCTCTTGTTGAAGAAGCAAGAAGAACAATATGCAAAATGATTTATAAATTATGTGTATTTTATTTTTGATTTTCAATAAATCAAACATTAAATGATTTTCATATGAAAAAACGTGATCTTTCATTCATAGGGATGTCCCTTGGCCATTAGAACTGACCACAATCATCAAACAATGTCAAGGGAATGACAAAATATCAGAAAAAGTAAGAAAAATCCGAAGGGATGCGTCTGTTCGAGTGCCTGCTCGCGTGCTGCCGAGCAGCTCTTGGCAGTGCTTGCCGAGATCTCTTGGCAGGCGTGCGCACCCGCGTGCAGAACCACGCGCGGGTGCACGCCCAATCAAACACATTGATTTATTTGCTTAGCTTTCATTCATTAAGCATCAAAATTCCAACAATCCCCCACATGAATGAAATTAATGCATGAATGCTCGTGATGCATAAGAGGGAGTATATACGAAAAACTATCGCATAAGGAGAAGTAGCTTTTGGCTTTGAACTTTCCCTAGTGAAATACAATCGGATTTACTAGGCCACGAAGTGAACGTGATGTCTTGAATTTCTTGGCGGTTCATGTAAACCCAGGAAACTGTACCCACAAGATAACCTTTCTTCCATTTCCATTTTGTTTTATCGGTTGTGTCCGTTTTGGCCATGGAACACATCTTGGCTTCATACGTGTTTCATCGAGGCGTCCCGTCCTCACACGTACATAGGTGATCTCCTTGTAAAAGGGTATCCTACTTACTCCGCTTTTGTAAGCTACGGAATCATTAAAAGTACAATACTTAACCTCACTTCCTTTGGAGGCAACTTCACTCATCTTCTTAGGAATGAGGAGTGATTACTCAAGTTCTCATAACTTAGTTGTCCCATTGAACCAAGATCTTGGGATCTCCAATCAACAAGGTTTGGTTGCCACTATGAAAACTTTATTTGGTAGGTTTTAAACACATTCCTCTTGACAGACAGTACATTTGATCTCTATTTAATGTTTTTTTAAGCGGATCTGCTAAGTTATCCTTTGATTTAATATAATCAACATATATAACTCAATTAGAGATCAACTGTCGTACAGTATTATGTCTTCGAAGAATGTGTCGAGACTTGCTATTGTACATACTGTTTTGTGCCCTTGAAATTGCCGACTGACTGTTGTAATATATCAAGATTGCTATCAATGGACTTGTCCAACATAGAATGTCCTCTGGAAAGTTGCGAAGCCATTCAGCTTCTTCTGCAGCTTTATCTAGCGTTATGAACTCTGATTCCATAGTAGATCTCGCAATGTAAGTTTGTTTCGATGACCTCCAAGAGACTGCTCCTCTACCAATGCTAAATACATAACCGCTGGTGGATTTGGAGTCATTGGTGTCAGAAATCAAATTTGCATCATAGTATCCTTCAAGTACTGCAGGATACCTTGGGTAATTTAGTCCATATTCTGAGGTGTGCTTTAAATATCTAAGTACCCTTGTCAATGCCTTCCAGTGTGCATCACCAGGATTACTTGTAAACCGACTTAACTTGTTAACCGCACAAGCGATGTCAGGTCTAGTACAATTAGTGATATACATAATGCTTCCAATAATTCTGGAGTATTCCAGTTGGGAAACTGGTTCTCCACGATTCTTCACCAAATGGACATTCACGTCTAAAGGCGTTTTTACTGGGGTAGAGTCATAAGTGTTAAACTTCTTTAACACTGTTTCTACATAGTGAGACTGAGATAAGACTATTGCTTCTGGAGTTTTATAGATTTTAATCCCTAGAATTACATCAGCAATACCAATATCTTTCATATCAAAATGTTTTGTCAACATTTTCTTTGTACCTTTTGTGGGGACCCGGGCTCTAACTCAGTTTTTTTCGGGATTAAATGGATCTGTGAGAAAATGTGGGTCAAATTTTCACTTTTTAACATTAATTCTAATGTATATACATAAGCATAAAATCTTTACTTATTATACAAACATACAAACATGTCTTGTTCTAATACAAACATATCTCTAATGTTTATTACAAACCATAAAATACGAGTAGTACAAGTCTAGTCTGACACCACTAGTGATCTTCTGCGCTCGTAGTCACCACTCTAACTCGAACTCATCTCTGTCGTGACCCAGTTCCTGCCCCACCTGTTATTATGCACACATACAGACATAACAACAGCCGGAAACTCCGGTGAGAACAAATCCCAGTATAAAACATGTAAACATGCATATGCATAATAAAATCATAAAGCATAATCTCATGCATGTAACATAATTCATAGGTTCCATAGTCTATGAAACAAATCCATAAAAATCATGCAATGCAAATTAACTCATGTCTTAACTCAACTCGACTCTACTCTAGGGATCCCGGGGTGAATAAGACGTCACTGTCAGTTACCTATCCTCCCAATCGGGGTAACTGTACGTCTTACTCCTAGACTTCGGTCGTGTCTGTATCGAATGTCTACAATCGGAGGAAGTCTGCTCCTATGCGTCGATACACCGAACATCTAGTTTTGACAAATCTGTCAATGACTCTCCCATCTCAATGCTTGAATATAAATCTATAGACAAAGCATGATCATATCAATAGATTTGAATATAAATCTATAAACAAGTCCAAAACATATCAAAAGATACAATAATAAATCTAGTATGTGATTTTGTTGGGAAAACTCTAACCAAGTCTGATTCGAGTCGTGTCTTCCCTACAATCACATGAATTATACATTTGTCTTCCTGGTCTGACGAAGACGAAGTCTGGTATTCCAATCTGTCCATACCCAGTCTGGAAATAACAATCATATGAATACAATATCAGTATATAACTCAATTCAAAACATGTTCTGATCAATACTCAAATCAGTATATAATCTGATCCATATCTGAACAAGGTACAATCAACTTCATATCAACGATATCACGATATAATCAAAATCATTACTGAATCTGATCAATCAAAATCGACTGATGTTTCGACGACATAACAATACAGTCTTGATAACCCCGTCAATCTCAATATCACAGATATAATATCAGAATCTATAATGAGTATCAGTACATTTCATAACCTCAATATATGTACCATTAAGATCAGTAACAACACAATTCTGATATCAATTCTCAATCAATTCAACTCTGAAAATCATTACAATTGTATAAACAGTTTATTCTTTAATCTGACTTCAATTATACAATGTCTACTATAGCAGACACATCATATCCGATTCATATTCAATTCTAACAATATCATAACTTCAATTCATCTCAGAACGTAACAAAACTTACGTCCTTGTGTAGCTCGTGTCGAGAGGAACTTAGAACTGAAGTCGGATTCGAATTCTGATGGACGGATCCTTTGTAAATCAAATTCTAAACTCAAGAAATAAAATTCTCTCCAAAGCTCTCGATTTCCCTTCTGAAACAATGACAAAGCATTGAGTTCCACGTATATATATAGCCATGCAATAACATGAAACGTGGCATAGCTCTTTGCACTGCAAGTCGCACCGCGGGTGCGGTCATGCTTGCACCGCAGTTGCGCTCCATGTGATGTCTATCCCTACATTTCCCGAAACCTTAGACCGCGGGTGCGGTATCACTCGTACCGTGGGTGCGGTGACCTTACTGTAGCAACACCGCGGGTGTGGTCTATCTTGCACCGCGAGTGCGGTTTGGCTACTGGAAAATTATTCCATTTTCTGTCCATGCGCCGCGGGTGCGGTCATGTCTGGCACCGCGGGTTCGGTCTTACTTTGGTAATAAATTCAAGTTTCGCCACATCGTTTCTCTCCTTCTGTTCTTGCATTTCTTATTTATACAATATAATCCATTCAGATATATTAACAAGAATCTCGGGCATTACATTTCTCCCCCTCTTAGATCTGAGTTCGTCTTCGAACTCACAAGTAATCAATTTAGATATATTAGAAGAAATGTAAACAGAGTTTAAATCAGAAACTCATCTTAATGAATCCACTCTGAAATCTCAATCTCATATCAGGATAACTCTACTGAACTTTCAACAGAGGAAAAATCTTCATTCTGAATTCTCTTACTTCTACTGATTCTAGTTCTAATCTAGAATAATAATTCAAAAGGTAAAATCTCATAATACCCTTCGAATAATTTTGATAGAATCAATCGTATATATATTGGATATACAACATCCGTATATACCAATCAATAATTTGTAACCAATCACTATCACCCTCTGTTACCAACTCTATCCCGATCAAGGATATATTAAATCTTTGGCCCCAAATATCAATCGTTATCATCTGACGTTGGTATATTAA
Organism: Primulina eburnea; assembly: GCF_022965805.1. NCBI lineage: Eukaryota > Viridiplantae > Streptophyta > Magnoliopsida > Lamiales > Gesneriaceae > Primulina > Primulina eburnea. The sequence goes on from NW_027330812.1 coordinate 453,260, forward strand.
ATCTGTCTGGTCTATGCTATTTTCATTCCCTTCTGAATTAGCTACATTTTCTTGGTCATATCTCTGCCCGTATCAGATCCTGTTTCCAATATCTTCGAGACACGATTCTTATACCAAAGAATCTCTGTAGTACTCACTGTATAATGTGTCATCTGTAACTATCTTATTATCCATCTGATAATCTGAATACAATAATTCACACTGCGACTATATATCATATCAACTAGTGCTAGCATCCAGCACTACAGCTTCATAAATATCTTCCAATATCTGGAAAATTACGCTCTGACTATCTATCTGTCTGTGGATAATATGTGAATGAGTTCATAGTATATTCTGCCCCAATTACAAAATCAATCAAAATCACAATCTGATATAATCTATTTCAACATTCTATTCAATTTGACCATTTCTCTGACATCGATCTTTGTCATCTGGTCATGTTTTTACGTCATCTTGTACAAACTAATAGATATAGATTGAACAATCTATCAATCATAATCATATCATCTCACAATCTGGAAAGTATTGTAGTGATCTCATTACAAAATTTATCAAAATATACTCCCCATGTTCAGTCAGAAATATACAAATTCTGTAATAAATCTTCTGATTTCTATCTTTCTGTCTTCATTTATTAACAATTCATACATTTCAGTACAAATTTTGTCACAACTGATTTAATCTGTCTATATCAAAACTGTCTGTTTGAATATCATACATTCTCAGTCAACAACATGACAACTGAAGTCACTACGGCGCATTTCTGACACTATCTGTGATTTCATATTCAAACTATTCGGCATCAACAGATCAATTAATAATATAAATTAAAGAAAAATACATACCTGGTATTCGGCTCTGACTATCGATATCAAATTCTGTTACACAATTCTGAAACATTCTGATATCACAAGACAATCAGTCTCATACAACAAAAAATCATATATATGTTATTCTGATTAATACTCTTCTCTGATTTTCGAAATCAAATTCTAAACATTCTGATCACATTTCTGAATAACTGTAACTCTCGAAGTCAGCTCTAATTCGATCGGAACTATAAATAATCTCACGGTTCACAAAATTTGTATCAAATACTGATTCAAAATAACAATACTATCAGATCAGATTCAGAATATCACTAATCTATACTGTTCCAGTGAATTCAATGAACTCATAAAATTGTAATCTCTGGCAATAATATCAATTTTGATTAATCAATCATGTCTATATGTCGTTCAGAATAACTGCTATATCATCTGTAAATAAAATATGCTCCCCAGCAATACCATCTGTATCAAATACTGATCTAGAAGCAATAATAATACTCAAGCAGATAAAATAAATTTCTGACATTTCTGGCATTTCTGATTTTTCTGATATCGATATCGTTCTCAATCACCGATCACAATCTCAACTGTGTCAAATCAATCAGTATACTAACTTCAGATATTGCCTATTCTGAATACAATCTGTTTCAAGCAAAAGTCATATCTGAACAATTTCTGTATATATATTAATCATAGTTCTTAGAATATTCAACAAAATCTTCAAATATTCAATACAATCTTTCTACTATTCGATTCAATCAGTCAAATGCTGTAAATATATCAAAACATCATAGATATAACGAGCATGAAATCGTCAGAATATCTCTGAACATACTAAAACATGCCAAAGAGAACATTAAATCATATTTAACTCCTGGTCGGTACTCTTCTATTAATCTTTCAATTCTTTCAATTCATTCTGTATCATTCTGTACATTCAATGTCATTCTGTGCTAAATTCTAAAGCATAAACAGTACCTGATCTCAATTCAATTCTGGAATCTATTTCCTGATATACAGCAAATATGGAATCTTATCTAGGCAAATATCAGCCAACTCGTACATCACTGGCAAATCTGCCAATGCTAGGCTCAATTTCAGTAAGTCTACTGAATACATAAGGATACCATATGTTCCTTTCTGTAACAATCGAGTCATAGACAACACAGATATCAGAGGAATTCTAAATCTAGAATCCTTACCGTGAAATCTCTACTCAACCATATCTGGTTTGCATCTTATATTCTCCTGAAAGGAATCAATCTATAATATTTTTGTACTTGTTCAGCATATTAATATCAATAATGCAGTCAAATCAAAAAACACAAGTACATCAAAATCTACTCGATCTCATTCTTCTCTTACCGCAGTATAACATATTTCACAGAAATCTCTGATATTAATATCTCCCCCAAACGGTAAGGATATCAATACTACAGTAACTACAGACCCAACAGGTGCAGCATCTATCAATGCAACTCAGTCAAAGGTAATCATAGAAAATTCATCAGTATATCTCAATACATATGCCATATAATCATAAAAGAACAGTACCTGCCATTATACCATCAAGTGCCTCTTGGGTCTGTTCCTCGGTCATTACCACCAGATGATTCTGCTCCCTGAAATCTTCGGGAACCTCTTTGGGGACAAACTCTAGCGAAGTGTCCCGACTGTTTACAGATATTGCATCTACCAAGTACTCCATGGCAGTATTCTGTGGGATGTCTTCCTCCACAATTTCTGCAATATACACCAGTATAACTCGGACTGGAAACACTGGAGCCAAATGAATCACTCGGTTCATTTCCCAAATTCTTAAACTGTTTCTTCTGAATTTTCAGCTGTTCTGTGTTTTCACCACTGCTACTGCCAATCTCAATTCTGGAAGGCAGTTGTTGTGAACTCAGTGCTGGAAGATCATATGATGCTCCCTTTCGTCCCATCAGGAATGTTTCTGCTCTTTTGGCCCTATTCAATGTATCAGCAAAACTAATCGATCGTTTCACATTCACTAATGTACGTATCTCTGGATTCAATCCCTGAATGAACTGACTAGATATAGCATCATCATTTCTAGCCACAAGAGGGGCAAAACGTAGCAAGGTGAAGAACTGTGCCAAGTACTCAACAATACTTATCTGACCCTGTCTCAGGTTTGCAAACTCTTCACTTCTGTCATCTCTATACGATACGGGGAAAAATCTTTGATAGAATTCCACCTTGAAAATTTTCCACGTAATCACTGAACGACTCTGTTCTAAGGCTCCTTTGGTTAGTAACCACCATCTTCTTGCAGTCTCTTGCAACTGATTCTCGATCGACTTGATTCTACAATCATCTGTGAAATCAAGAAATTCAAATAACATTTCTGTGTCCTCAAGCCAATTCTCACAATCTACTGACGTCTCAGTACCCTTCAGAATCGGCGGTTGAAACGACTGAAACCTCTACAATTGTGTTTCCATATGAGTTTCAGACATATCTGTCTGTTCAATTGAAGTACTACCTCTTTCCGGAATTCTTCGGGGAGGTATATCTGATTACCAAAAGCATTAGTAACCCAATACAACAAATCTGTTCTAATCTTTCTCTGACCATCTTACTGCTGATCAAGAATCAGATCTGATTCATATTCAGTGATACATAATACCAATTCCAATCAAATAATCAGGTAAACATGTATCTCAAAGCAGTAACACATAATCTCATTCTAGCACACATGTAAGTCAACACAATAATAAATCACATGCTAGCAATCACATGCAAGGAAAGAAAACTCATCTACCCCGCTCATTCTCTTCTATATCAATCTAACTCAGTCTAAAGGATCTATCGCTCTGATACCACCTGTTGTGGGGACCCGGGCTCTAACTCAGTTCTTTTCGGGATTAAATGGATCTGTGAGAAAATTTGAGGTCAAATTTTCACTTTTTAACATTAATTCTAATGTATATACATAAGCATAAAATCTTTACTTATTATACAAACATACAAACATGTCTTGTTCTAATACAAACATATCTCTAATGTTTATTACAAACCATAAAATACAAGTAGTACAAGTCTAGTCTGACACCACTAGTGATCTTCTGCGCCCGTAGTCACCACTCTAACTGGAACTCATCTCTGTCGTGACCCAGATCCTGCCCCACCTGTTGTTATGCACACATACAAACATAACAACAGCCGGAAACTCCGGTGAGAACAAATCCCAGTATAAAACATGTAAACATGCATATGCATAATAAAATCATAAAGCATAATCTCATGCATGTAACATAATTCATAGGTTCCATAGTCTATGAAACCAATCCATAAAAAACATGCAATGCAAATTAACTCATGTCTTAACTCAACTCGACTCTACTCTAGGGATCCCGGGGTGAATAAGACGTCACTGTCAGTTACCTACCCTCCCAATCGGGGTAACTGTACGTCTTACTCCTAGACTTCGGTCGTGTCTGTATCGAATGTCTACAATCGGAGGAAGTCTGCTCCTATGCGTCGATACACCGAACATCTAGTTTTGACAAATCTGTCAATGACTCTCCTATCTCAATGCTTGAATATAAAACTATAGACAAAGCATGATCATATCAATAGATTTGAATATAAATCTATAAACAAGTCCAAAACATATCAAAAGATACAATAATAAATCTAGTATGTGATTTTGTTGGGAAAACTCTAATCAAGTCTGATTCGAGTCGTGTCTTCCCTACAATCACATGAATTATACCTTTGTCTTCCTGGTCTGACGAAGACGAAGTCTGGTATTCCAATCTGTCCATACCCAGTCTGGCAATAACAATCATATGAATACAATATCAGTATATAACTCAATTCAAAACCTATTCTGCTCAATACTCAAATCAGTATATAATCTGATCCATATCTGAACAAGGTACAATCAACTTCATATCAACGATATCACGATATAATCAAAACCATTACTGAATCAGATCAATCTAAATCGACTGATGTTTCGACGGCATAACAATACAGTCTTGATAACCCCGTCAATCTCAATATCACAGATATAATATTAGAATCTATAATCAGTATCAGTACAATTCATAACCTCAATATATGTACCCTTAAGATCAGTAACAACACAATTCTGATATCAATTCTCAATCAATTCAACTCTGAAAATCATAACAATTGTATAAACAGTTTATTCTTTAATTTGACTTCAATTATACAATGTCTACTATAGCAGACACATCATATATGATTCATATTCAATTCTGACAATATCATAACTTCAAATCATCTCAGAACGTAACAAAACTTACGTCCTTGTGTAGCTCGTGTCGAGAGGAACTCAGAACTGAAGTCGGATTCGAATTCTGATGGACAGATCCTTTGTAACTCAAATTCTAAACTCAAGAAATTAAATTCTCTCCTAAGCTCTCGATTTCCCTTCTGAAACAATGACAAAGCATTGAGTTCCACGTATATATATAGCCATGCAATAACATGAAACGTGGCATAGCTCTTTGCACTGCACGTCGCACCGCAGGTGCGGTCATGCTTGCACCGCGGGTGCGCTCCATGTGATGTCTATCCCTACATTTCCAGAAACCTTACACCGCGGGTGCGGTATCACTCGTACCGCGGGTGCAGTGACCTTACTGTAGCAACACCGCGGGTGCGGTCTATCTTGCACCACGAGTGCGGTGTGGCTACTGGAAAATTATTCCATTTTCTGTCCATGCGCCGCGGGTGCAGTCATGTCTGGCACCGCGGGTGCGGTCTTACTTTGGTAATCAATTCAAGTTTCGCCACATCGTTTCTCTCCTTCTGTTCTTGCATTTCTTATTTATACAATATAATCCATTCAGATATATTAACAAGAATCTCGGGCATTACACCTTTAATCAACTCTTGGCTATTATTCCTCATTATTATCATGTCATCCACATATAGAAATACCATCACATAAGATTCTCGAGTGCCTTTAATGTAAACACATTTGTCACACTTATTAATCTTAAAACCGTTTTGACAATACTACCTTGTCAAATTTTTCGTGCCACTGCTTGGGCGCTTGTTTAAGTCCGTATAGTGACTTAATTAAACAACAGACCTTTTTTTCTTGTCCTTTAACAATGAAGCCTTCAGGTTGCTCCATATATATTTCTTCTTCTAGTTCACCATTTAAGAATGCCGTTTGGACATACATTTGATGTATCTCAAGGTTATGCAAAGCTGCAATAGCAATGAGCACATGAATGGATGTTATTCTTGAAACTGATGAATATGTGTCGAAGAAATCATGACCTTCTCTTTGTCTATAGCCTTTGGCCACAAGCCTGGCTTTGTATTTTTCCATACTTCCATAAATTCTCATTTTCTTTTTCAATATCCATTTGCATCCCAATGGCTTGGTACCTGGTGGAAGATCCATTAGTTCCCAAGTATGGTTTTGCAAAATGGAATCCATTTCAGAGTTGATGGCTACTTTCCAATAGGGAGCTTCAGGGCTAGCCAGAGCATCTTGTATGTTTTTTGGTTCATTCTCCAACATAGAAGTATGGAAGTCTGGACCAAAGGACTTTGAGATTCTAGCCCTTTTACTTCTTCTTGCCTCTTGCTCCTTTGAAGAGCCTTCCAATGGTATAGCATTTTCATTTAGAGTTGGCTCATGTGTAGGTACTTGACCTTCATGCTCCGTCTCACGTTTTTGCTTGCTAGAACCATTTTCTTTCCTTCTTTACAAGGAAATATATTTTAAAAAAATACTGCATTTCTTGACTCAATTGTCATGCCCGTATTCATTTCTGCATTTTCAGATTTGTGCACTATAAACCTATAGGCACCACTATTATGTGCATATCCGATGAATATGCAGTTGACCGTCTTTGGTCCAATTCGCTCTTGTTTAGGCTTTGGTATTTCAACCTTAGTGTCACGCTCCGGAAATTTTAAGGTCCACGTAAACCACATGCATGCAATTATTAAATTATTTTGTATTTTAATTAATTATTTTAATTGCATGAATTAATTATGTTGTGCATATTTACATGTTTAAAATATATTTTTCTACATGGTTGCATTAAAATGTATTTTTAAAGGTTATTCGAGTTGCGATCGAGGAACGGGGACCGATGGCTGAAAAATAGAAAATGTTTTTATTAAATAATTATTTTTAGTTATTTAAAATATGGTTGATGGTTTTTCATATTTTTGAAAATAAGGGGTTTTGAGGTGATTTTATACGCCGGGACGTAAATTTTATCGGTGTTGACTTTTTAAAATGCGAACTTATGGGCAACCCGACTAATAAATTCACAAATTTATTTTAACAAAAACTTTGAAAACATTTTTAATTAACGCTAATGGGCTTAATTTAGTGGCTTAATAGGCCTAGCCTAATTAGCAAATTAAAATAGTTATTTAAAAGATTTTAATCAACCAAAACCCTACACAAGCAAGTCATTCTCACGGCCACACTCTTTCAATTTCTGAAATATCTCCCCACCCCTCTAATAGACGCCACGACACACACACCACACCAAGGAAAGAAGAATTCGAAGGTTGAAGAGAAATCAAAGCCAAGGTTGCGTCCCATTCTTCATCGTCAACGGCTTTGCATGCGTATAAAATGCAAAGGCACGCCATACATCTCCTTTTCTCATCCATCATATCATATTATTGTTTGAATTATTGTATACATGAAGAACATGAAATATTTTTCATAATTTTTGGATTATTGCATGTATACATGAGGAAACTTGATTCTTGAATCCAATAATTTGTTTATTGTTCGGTTAAGGGGCTGCCATGACTAGGGTATTGATCAAGGACGTTTTTCCCAAGTTTTAGTGTCCTAATAGCACACAAAAATCGTACAAACAGGCTGCACTCACACATAGAAACAAGCTGGAACGAATTCTGGTATGGCTTTGATCAAGGGGTGCGGCTTTAGGGGTTTCTGCTGGTGGGCTCGGCCAGGGATGGCTGGAGCTTGGTAAGGGGTCAGCCTAGGGTCTGGTAGGGTCCTAGCATGGCTAGGACCCGTGGCTAGGTGGTTAGGAAGAGCCCATGATCACATGGACTCTTCCCTCGCATGCTTTTGGTGCAGCCGAGTGCTGCAATTTTTGAGGGGTTAGGGGCTTGGCTAAGGTGGTCCAGGTGATGGCTCAGGGTGGTCCAAAGTGGGTTAGGGAGGCTAGGGCTCGTTGGTGGCTGCTGCAAAGAGTCCCACGCAAGTAGGACTCTCGCAAATAAGGGGATGCGCAGGTGCTGTCTATGTACAGCACCTTGCTTCTTGGTTCAGGGGCTCTGGCTCTGTGTGGCTTGGGTCTGGGACTGGTCTAGGGTCAGTTAGGCTCATGAGGGGTCGGTGGTTAGGTGGCTGGAAGAGTCCTAGGCAACTAGGGAACCTACTTCATCAAGAACACTACAAACACACACGTGCAGAATTTTAGGTAGAGTTCCAGGATGTTTTGGGAGCGGTCCAGGGCTGGTTTTTGGGCTGGGCTTTGTCAGTAGGGTCCCTAGGTGGGTTAGCCAAGTTTTGGCTCAAGGTGGCTCGGGCGTGGCTCGGGTAAATTAGGAGATGGCTCGGTGTGTTCGATAAGGTGTCGAAAACGAAAATTAAAGGCTAAAAATAGAACCATGGGTCCACGGGTGTGGTTCATGGCTCCTAAGGGTATAATAAATACTAAAAATGTTGTGTTAAAAATTTCGGATCAAAATAACTAGTTTTGGATTTATTCGGGATTTAATCGGCGCACGAAACGCTAATTAACGAGTTAATTAAAACACATAGTTTTAATTATTATAAAATTATGAAAAATTAGTTTTAAGCTTAAACAAGTATTATAAGTCTAATTTTTTAATTTGGGAATTTTTTATGTTGAGGTTTGAGATTTTTTCGGGATTAAAACACATTAATAAGTTACATTTAAAAAATAAATTAAAAGTCATCGATTTAAGTCAAATAAAAATATGGAAAAATTCATGTAGGCTTAAATAATTATTTGGGACATGTTAGAGTCAATGGAATCATGAAAAATGTCCAAAACGTAAATTGTCAAGTCCAAGGGTAAAACGGTCTTTTTTCACCTAAAAATTAGTAAAGGTCATGGTAGTGCCCTAAATGTTGTTTTTACGATATTATGATTATTTTTAATGTTTATGAAATGTTCATGATTAAATTATGATTTTTTTAAATGTCTAAGAGATTTTTATGATTTAAGGAAGACATTTAAAATACATGTTGCATGCTTGGTTTCAAAATGAAAAATGCAAATATTATTCATGATTTTTCTAAAGTGATGAGAATGAAAAATGTTGAAGGAATTGAAGTGATTGTGACTAATTCGTGAATGATGGCGATGTCGCGAGGGTGATGGTTCCACTGGGAGCCCGACGATCGTGTTTCCATTATTGCGAATATGAGGTTATGAGGATATGAGTTTTGAGGTAAGAATGGGAATATCGTGAGAGGAGAAGGCCCCAGAGGGAGCCCCGACGATCGTATTTCTATTCGATCATGATAGGCCAGGGCCCAGTTGACCGGTGAGAGTGTTGCTGGCGTCCCCCGCCGCCCAGTACTGTGGTTACATGTAGATGGATCCATCGACTTTTGAGGTTTGAGGAAAGTCACAATTAACGATCTGAATTCAACAAAGGATAAAGACAAGGAAAAAGAAAAATGTTTATGATCATGAAAAATGTTTTATGTCGTGTCATGTTGAGGAAAAAGGAAAAAGGCTAAGGTTTATGAAATGCATGTCATGAAAATGTTTATGCTTAAGTTTATGCATCATGAAAATATTTATGAAAATGGTCATGTTCGAAGTTTATGCATCCTCATGAAAACGATATTTTAAATACAAGTATTTTCACTATTGCATGCGATTTTATATGTATTATTCGTTATCAAGATTATGGTGTGTTGAGTATTTAGACTCACTAGGTGTGATGGATGCAGGTGGGTATGAGGGAGGTCTTAACGGATGATTTGACTGGACTGATGGCGCACACAACCCGAGGACCATCGCTTCTACTTTTCCGCATTTACGATTATGACTTATGAATTATGTTAAAGATTTTAAGACTATTTATTTATGTTTTTTGAGAGATTTTTGAGAGGTTTAGTATGAGCTATACTTTTCAAACTTATTACTTTTTAGGTTGGGCAAAACAGTTGACGATTTCATTTATGACTATTGCACTTGATTTTTAAATGCTAGTTGGTTGGTATTATATTTTAAAGGGGTAAATATTTTATAAAAATATTTTCATGTGTTATATGTCATGGCTGAAAATCGAGTGTTTATAAAAAAAAATTAATACTTTTAAAGCAATAAAAAGGGCAGACGTTTCACTTAGCTAGACACACCCACACTTTGAGGTACTTGTAGGAAGGTTTGTGACCTTTCCACAATTCATAAGGTAACTTGTCATTTTTCTTGTGGGGTATCTTGTTCAGGATGTGATTAGCCGATAGTATTGCTTCCCCCACAAGTTTTGGGGTAGTCCTCCTGAACTTATTAACATAGCATTCATCATATGAGTTCGATTCTTTCTTTCGGCAATACCATTCGATTGTGGTGAATAAGGAGTAGTCGTTTCATTAATTATACTCACAGATGTGCATAATTAATCAAACGGTGCTCCGTATTCGCCCCCTCTATCGCTTCGAACCCTCTTTATTTGTTTGCCTAGTTGATTCTAAACTTCGGTCTTATAACATTTGAATGCTTCAAGAGCTTCATCTTTCGACCTCAAAAGATATACGTAACAGTACCTTGTATTATCATCAATGAATGTCACGTAGTATCTTTTCCCTCCTCTAGTTTGTACAAACTTTAAATCACCAAGATCGGTGTGTATTAGTTCTAGAGGAGTTGTACTTCTTTCAATCAAGTGGTAATGCGATTTGGTCATTTTTGCTTCGACACATATCTCACATTTTTGTGTTGGATCGACGTTATGCGAGCATAGTTTCCAAGAGTTAAAAATGAAATTGACGTCAGCACCGGTCCTTGTCATACCAGAAGGATCAGTAGATTTTATGGTATACAGAGATGATTCAGAACAAGGTTTAGGAGCAGTGTTAATGCAGCACGGGAAGGTCATTGCTTATGGACCAAGACAATTGAAGGAATATGAAAAGAATTATCCCACACATGATTTTGAACTGGCAGCAATGATATTTGTGTTGAAAATATGGCGCCATTATCTGTATGGTGAACGGTGTGAAATATACATGGACCACAAGAGTTTGAAATATTTATTCACGCAAAAAGAACTGAATATGCGACAACGACGTTGGTTGGAATTGGTGAAAGATTATGATTTTGTTATTAATTATCATCCAGGTAAAGCCAATGTTGTTGCAGATGCGTTAAGTTGAAAGTCCAGTTCTATTGATGCAATATTTGGATGAACAGGGTATACATCATGAATATTCAGCTAGCAGAACACCTCAACAAAATAGAGTAGCTGAAAGGAGAAACACAACTCTTAAAGAAGTTGCTAGAACAATGCTAGCAGATGCAGACATCTCTAAGCGCTTCTGGGCAGAAGCAATCAACACATCTTGCTATACACAAAACAGAACCATGATAAACAAAAGGCATGATCAGATTCCATATGAGATATGGAAAGGGAATAAGCCTGATGTATCATGCTTAAATGTTTAAAGTGCATGATTTCACGAATTTGAAGGATTTAACTCGAATATTCGATAACAGGCTGGGAAAAGAAATCAGAGACAACCAAGAGAAAATAAATACTTATCGATAAATATTTTCAAGGCTTATTAATATGATTAAAAATGATTAAAATTGTCTAAAAATGTTAGAGTTCAAATTATTTTACGAGATGAACTCGATTTTATCCGGGAAGTTGGTTCGGGCAAACGAGAGACTTTTAAATTATCAAATGTATTATTTTTGAAAATTAATTTTTATAAACTTTTATTTTTCAATTAAATAGGTGTTATTGGGCCCAATTTACCTAGGATGAGTAGACCCAATTGCTCCTAAACTTGAAAGCCCAAAACCCAAGCCCATTATAATGCAAATTAAAATCTATAAAATAAAAACCTAGACTTCTGAACACACCATTCAGCTGAAACAACACAGAAAATACCTAGGGAGGAAACAAGGTGACTTCGTCGCCCATTCGTTCTTCCGCGCACCCCACGTCAATGATCGTATTTTCGTGCGTTCTAAAACGCAAAGGCATGCTTCTAAACTCCCTCGAAGCCTCATTCAATCCATAATATTTCATGTTTTTTTTATTTTGCATGAAAAACATTGGTGTTTAAACAGCGTAAAATTTTTACGATTATTTTAAAAGTTTTGAAAGTTTTTACGTATATATTAACGTGTTATGATTTTCAAACAAGTACGCTACAAATATAAGGTGGTTTTAGGGATGGAAAATGAGTCTTTAGAGAAATAAATACAAGCTAGAAATCGAGCTTGGCTAAGGAGTACAGAGTCCTAGGGTTTCCTAGCCACTCGATGGAATATTGGTTCGGCTAGGAGGGTTGTGCATCAGGGGCTCGGCCAGGGCTAGTCAAGGACTCGGTGAGGGACGTGACTAAGGGCTAGGAAGAGTCCTAGCATGGCTAGGACTCAAGGATGGCTGATAGAGAATAGTCCACAACTGCATGAATTCTTCCCATGCACGCATATGTGCAGTATCAGAAAGGGAGGGTCGTGGCTTGGTTGGGTCGGTCTAGGATGGTTCATTAGAGTCTAGGGAGGATGGTCAAGATTCGAGTCAAGGGCTGGTGCAGTGTGGCTCGATGGTGGCTTGAGCAAACATAAGGGAACTTTCACGGCTCTTGTTCATGTGCGGCCTGTGCGGTGCATGGGCTAGGGACTGGTCAGCTAGGCTAGGCCTAGTCACTAGTGTCCTAGGAGGTCTAGTCAAGGGATGGCTCGAGGTGGCTTGGCCATGGTTCAAGAAAAAACGAAAGATGGCTCGAATGGAACTTGCGTGGGTTCGAATCAGGGATAGGGAGAGAAAAGGGTCGAACCATGGTCCACAGAGGTCGATTCATGGTTCACGAGGGTAGTTTAGGGATAAAAATTCTTTTTAAAATTTGGGAAGAAAATATTACAGTTTGAATTAATTCGGAAATTAAACGCTTCAAGAATTAGTATTTAGGAAATTAAATCGAAAGTCTCGAATTTCAACTAAATAAAAAAATATTAAAATTTAATCTAAGCTTAAATAATTATTTGAGATTATCTAGAGTCAATAGAAGTAATAAAAATTCAAAATCGAAAAATTTTACGTTCAGGGGTAAAACGGTCATTTTACACCTGTGTAGTACAAAAAATGGTTGGCAGCGTCCGAAGGGTCATAACGCATGTTAAAAGATATATTATTATGATTGATGAAAATATGATATTTTATGATTTATGATAAAGCATTAAAAATTCTATTGTAAAATGCTATTTTTGGAAAGTCGTGAGAATTTATGAAATAAAAAGGAAAGGAATTTTTTTTTTGAAGGATGTGAATTGACTTTGACAAAGTGAATATATGATTTTTGGAAAGGAGAAGGATGTAGAGGGAGACCGTTTATGGCACAAGACCTAGAGGGAGCCCAACGATCGTATTTCCATTTTTTTTACGTCTATGCCTAATGGTCGTCCCTATGCGCAATGGTGAGCTAAGACTGATCAGTCGAACAGTGGATAAAAGGCTAGTTACTTTCAAGAATCAAACTTGACCCAAAATGATAAATGACTGACAACTTTACAATTCTATGATTTTACGATTCTTATATATTTATGAAAACAAGCTTATTTTAAATAAAAATTATGTTTTAATGTATGTGCTTGTATATGTATTATCTTCTACTCATGTTTAGAACGTGCTGAGTCATTAGACTCTATAGGTTTGTGTTGGAACATTTCATGTTCGCAATCTTGATTTTGATGTTAACAAAACTTGTTATTTTGTTTCTAATAACTATATCTAAGTGCTCAGAAACCGGAACTGATCAGGAATCGAATTGATTAGTTATCGATTCAAAACTAAAGCTATCGAGACACAAAACTGAAAGCGCCATTAGATTTTCCAAACTAAATCAGTTAAACTGATATATCAAAGACCAGTTCAACTGATTGTCCAGCTGATAGGTGATTCAGCAGAAGACCTTTAGAAGCGGGCCAGCTGATGAAGAACACAACTGATGAAGAGCCCGGCTGACTAGTTTAACTGAATCAGTTAAATCCGTTCAGTTGACGAGGCAACTGATTTCACCAAACCAGTTCAAAATCAATTCAGATGACCAGTTCAGAACATCATTTAGGAGCCGACCAGTTTGCAGAACACGACAAGCTTATCTAAGTGGAATCTAGCTGTGCACAATGGTATTAATGAAGTTTTTTGATTAAAGTACAACAGTGAACGTTGTAGCAGAGCATAAAGCCAAGAATGAATTCAAACTGCAACAAACATATTTGATGAGTCTTGGTGTATATTCTCATTACGTCTATAAATACCAGACAAAGATCATCAATATACAAGTGTTGAAAAATATACAAGTGTTTGAAATCAACAGAGAAGAGCATGCTCAACACATATCATCTTACAAGAAGCAAATAGCGTAGATTGACGGAATACTTCAAAGTGTTATCATCTTAGATTAGAAGCACAATTTCATCAGTGTGTGAAACACTATAGTGTTGTATCTTATCAGTTCTCACACACACTCACACACAATCACTCACATATACAGAGAGTTGAGCTTATTGAATAGTTGAGTGAGTCCTGCACAAAGGCAATAAACTTGTGTATGTAGTCTTTAACACATAGACGTTAAACAAGTGTTGGCTGGAAGGTGTTGCCTTCAGTCTAGGCTAGGAGTTCAATTTGCAGTAGGGCAAGTCCTAAGCTGAGTGGGTTTGTATAAAGATTTATATAAATCAAAGTCTTCTAGTTTATCCTACCCGAGGTGGTAGAAAATGTGACGTAGGAGCAGTTGAATTCTCCGAACATCCATAAACATATCTTGTGTACTTACCTGTTTAAATATTGTTTTCAAACTTAGTTCTCACCATAAATGTATTGGTATATGCAAGAACCGATCCCCCTTATATCAGTTAATCAATTTACACAAGTTTAAAGCTTTAAACTGATTAGCTTTCTTAACGAAAGATTACTTCAAGTATTTTCCGCTTGGTTTAAAACCAAACTCGATTTAATTCAGCGATGTTTACATACTTAGAACATGAGCTATTACAGCTCATTGTGTTTGAAGCACCCTCGCAGGTGTTACAATCGATCCATCAATTGGTATCAGAGCTAGCTGTTCTAAGAAGGACATTCAAAGCCGATATTTTCAAATATGTGTCAAAATATTATTTAAACTAAGTTTAAAAATCCTCCTAAAAATTTTATATAAGTTTACTGTGGGAAGAGAGAAGATTGTTGGATCTGCAACTAACATTGTAGCCACTTCTCTTCACTCCGGATTTTTTTTGTTATAGCAAATTGCTGGGTTTTCAATTCAACTGACATTAGAACAGTTAAAATGATTGGCGGGCAAGATTTCAGTTGCAAGCCCACCAGTTCAGCTGGTCAACAGATAAAACCCAGCTACGCTGAAATGTTGGATGATTAAAGTGGAGCTTAATCATCAGCAGTATACCGCTGCTTCATTGTCATATTCAGATCAAAATAGATGACTAATGCGGTACAGGATCAGTTCAATCCAGATTGAGTCAGCTCGAACAGTTATCCAGATCCGATATTAAGACCAAGGCAAATTAGCTGCTCTTTTCTGGCAAAAAGAGACTCAAGATCGATGCACCATTTCAAAGCATTCAAGGCTATTAGTTATTGGTATATCCAGTTCTATTATATATAAGCTGACTGATATTTTATATTGTTCAATATTTTCTATTGTAGTAGCATTTCTGTAATGCCAGAGATTTTTTTATTTTGTTAATCCGGTATGATTGATTTATGAATTGACGTGCTTATGAAAGGAATGGACAAAGAAAGACACAAGAAGACATGATTATATGTGCTAGGAGAGAACACCTTGCGCATATGCGTGAGCCAGGCAGAGAACCTCGTGCATATGCGCGAGTAGGTGATATTGCCAAGTGTCGAGATAGTAAGTCTCGCGCATATGCGCGGAGACGGGGCGCGCATATGCGCGAGCAGAAGAAATGATATTCATCGAGACAGTAGGTCTCGCGCATATGCGCCGAGGAAGGTCGGGCATATGCGCGAGACATGCAGCACAAAGGATGAGCCACTTGGCCTTGGCATGCATGATATATATTAAAACATTCATTTCCTTCATTCAGACTTCCAGAGAAAGCAAACTGTGGCTTAAGGAGATTCTCAAGTCCTTGAAATTTAAATTGTTGATTTTGGCAAGATCGGCCCATCCGATTGTCGATCCGACTTTATTTCCGTGTTCCTTTCGACAAAGGCATCAGAAGGACGTAAGTTTTATTGATTTCTAGCATGGTTCAAAATTTATATGTTGGAAGAATCCTGATTTGATTTCTATTATGTGTTCCTGAAAATTTATTCATCGTATAATTGAAATCGGATTGAAGAATAGATATCGTATGAAATTGTTATGATTTTTCAGATTTGATTTGATTGAGATTATACAGATTTGGTATCAGATTTCGTTGTTGATTGATTAAGAGTTATTGAAATTGATGCCTATTGATATTGTATGGTCGGTATTTCGATATTATACCGTTATGCCGTCAGAATTTGATAAAACTGAGATGTCTTGTTTGAATGGAATCGTGATATTGTATATTTCGAATGTCATTGCCAGATTGAGTGTTGACAGCATTGAATTCAAGACTTCGTCTTCGTCAGATCGACAAAAAGAAAGGTATAAATCAATGTTAAACCAGAAGATACGACTAGAGTTAGATTCGACTTGAGTTTCCCAAAATCACATACTTATTTGTTATTGTTTTAATACTTAGTATTCTGTGAATGTATGTGCTTGTACTTTTGACTTATAGAAAATCAGAGAGAGGAAGATAGATATTGAGAAAGAGTCATGGGTAGATGTGCCTAGTCATTGCCAGAGGTGCCAAGACACTGGATGTTTGGTTTATATCGATGTTGCTTAGGAGTAGATCGACTTCTATTGCAGATATTCGATATAATATGCCAACGTCCGGGAACCGGGATCCCTAGACTAGATCAGAGTCGAGTCAGAGATTAAGAGTCAAAGAGTTTGATTTAAAGTTTTATATCGATTCATGTCTTTCAGATTATGATACATGTTATTGATGATTGTTATATGCTTTTGTATATGTTTATATGAAATGCATGTATACGTTGTTTATACTTGGAATTATATTCTCATCGGAATTATCCGGCTGTTGTTTTGTTTGTATGTGTGCATGACAACAGGTGGGACATGATCAGGGTCAAGAAAAGGATGAGAGATCAAGATTAGAGTGGAGATCCGAGCTTAGAAGTAGAATTGGTTTCTCAACACTGACTTGTAGTTGATGAACACTAATATGTTATGATTTTCTTTTGTACCAGACTTGTACTGTTGATCAGGTTGTAGATATTAAACTTTATCTTGTAAATGAAAAAAGATTGATTATTATATGTTCCGCACTCATGTATTTAAAAAAAAAAAAAATTAGACCCAAATTCATTAATTGATCCAATTAATCCCAAAGACGATTAAGAAGACGAATTAGGTTCGGGTCCCTACACCAGGTGGTATCAGAGTTGTGTGTCCTTAGATTGGGATAGAAGAGAATGAGCGGGGTAGATTGAGATTTCTTTCCAGCTTTTGCATGCTAGCATTGCCACATGTTTTATTGCTTTATAAATACATGTTTACCTGATTATCTAATTTGATTGGAAGCATGTATTACTTGAGAATGAATCAGAACCGATTCTTGATCAGAGGTAAGATGATAAGAGGAGGACTGAGAAAGATTTGTCAGATTTGATTACTAACCCTTTTGATAATCATATATGCCTCCTCGAAGAATCCCAGAACAGGGTAGTACCTCGACGAATCCGATGGATGTCACAGCAACTCCTATGGAAACACTGCTGAAGATATTTCAGTCGTTTAAACCGCCGACTCTGGAAGGCACTGAGACGTCTGTTTATTGTGAGAGTTGGCTAGATGATATTGAGATGTTGTTTGATTCATTGGATTATACAGATGAACGAAGAGTCAGATTCATTGGGCACCAGTTGCATGATGTTGCAAAGAATTGGTGGCTTACGACTAAAAGAGCTTTGGAGCATAGAGGTACGGTTATTACTTGGAAAATATTTAAGACCAAATTCTATCAAAGATTTTTCCCAGTATTGTACAGGAAAGACAAGGGAGCGAAGTTTGCTAATTTGAGACAAGGTCAACTGAACATTGACGAATATGTCACCAAGTTCTCTACCTTGTTACAATTTTCTCCGCACGTTGCCGAGAATGATGAAGCTGTAGCTGATCAGTTCATCAATGGATTGAATCCTGAGATATTTACACTGGTAAACACTAGGAGACTGAATAATTTTGTTGATGCTCTGAACAGAGCCAAAGGAGCGGAAGCGGGCATGATTAGGCGGAAAGGAGCTTCATATGTTGCTCCAGCACAGAAACATCAACAACCATCTCCTCAGTTTCATCAACCCCTCCCAGATTTTATAGCGACTGTAGTAGCAGTGGGAAGAAGGATCATTTGAAAACCCGAGGGAAACAGTTTAAGAAGTCTGGTAGCAGTTCATCTAGTTCCAGTGGTTCACAACAGAGCCAAAGTTATTCAGGGGCTTATTGCAGAACATGTGGAGGGAGACATCCCACAGAGCAATTCCAAGGAGTGTTTGGTAGTTGCAATATCTGCAGACAGTAGGGACATTTTGCTACAGTTTGTCCACAGCGAGGTTGCCAAAGATCCCAGGGAGCATAATCATCTGGATCAGTGGCTCAGCCTGATAAACGATCATCTGATGTTCACTCGTTCCAGCCAGCACCTGCCTAGTCACAGCCAAGGCCAGGAGGAAGCCAGCCTCCTAGACAACAGGCCAGGGTATTTCATTGACTGAAGAACAGGCACAGGAAGCACCAGATGATGTTGTTGCAGGTAACTGTTCTCTTTGTGGTTACCCTGCTTATGTATTGATTGATACGGGTGCATCTCATACTTTTATATCTGAGTGATTTGCATTGATACATGCATTGCCTGTTGAGTCATTATCTGTTGTAGTAACTATCTCTTCACCTTTGGGGAACGGTCTTATATCAGTGAATTTTGTTAAACATTGTATACTGCAGTATGACGGTCATGAGATCGAGCTAGATTGTATTGTACTCGATTTGTTTGATTTTGACTGCATTATCGGTATTGATATGCTGACCAAGTACAGAGCTACCGTAGATTGTTTCCATAAGATTGTGAGATTTAGACCTGAGATGGCTGATGAATGGAAATTTTACGGTAAGGGTCCTAGATCTAGAATTCATTTGATATCTTTATTATCTATTACTCGATTATTACAGAAAGAAGCAGAGGGATTCCTTGTGTATTCAGTAGATGTACTGAAATCGAGCCCCTCATTGGCAGATTTGCCAGTGATACGTGAGTTTGCTGATGTCTTCCCAGATGAGATTCCGGGTTTGCCTCCAGTCAGAGAGATAGACTTCAGCATTGAGTTGTTACCAGGTACTGTTCCTATTTCAAAAACGCCATACAGAATGGCACCGATTGAATTGAAAGAATTGAAAGAGCAGTTAGAATATTTACTGGACAAGGGTTACATTAGACCGAGTGTTTCTCATTGGGGTGCTCCATTACTATTTGTAAGAAATAATTACGGTTCAATAAGACTCTACATTGACTACCGGCAACTGAACAAGGATACGATAAAGAACAAAATCCCTTTGCCTCGTATCGATGATTTATTTGATTAGTTGCAGGGTTCTTCTGTTTATTCCAAGATCGATCTGAGATCGGAATATCATCAGGTGAGAGTCAGAGATTTTGATATATCAAAGACATCTTTCAGAACCAGGTACGACCATTAGGAGTTTATAGTCATGCCGTTTGGTTTAACGAATGCTCCAGCTGTATTTATGGGTTTGATGAAACGTGTATTTCAGAAGTATCTCGATGATTTTTTGATTATTTTTATCGATAATATTCTGATATATTCGAAGAATATGATTGATCATGCTGAACATTTGAGGATTGTGTTGAATATTCTGAGGGCTGAGAAATTATAGTTATTTAATTTAATATACATATACATGTATATATTTTATATGGTGATATAAAATATGTGTATATAATATTATTATATCATGTATGATTAAAAGCTAATAAATACATTATATATTAATTATATGAGAGTTTAAATATAATGAAATTAATAAAGTCCTTGTGGGAGAGGGACTCCTAATTAGATTAGGAGTCTCACTCTATAAATAGACCATTAGGGTTTAATGTTTGATGATGAAATTTTGCACACAAATCTAAAGGAAATTCCTTCTTTTTCACCCTTGAAAGTCACGGCCAACACATGAAAATTGTGGGAACGAATTTTGGCAAATTGAATATGCTTAATTGTTGATCAATTATTAATTGTTAATGATTGGTTAATAATTAATTAGCACAAGACCCATGATTTAGAATAATGGATCTCTCGGCCATATCAAAATTTTTGGAGAAAATTTTTTGGCCACCTTGTTCTTTCGGAGATCACAGTCTCAATGCACAAATCGTTTGTGATTTCTAGTGCAATCCAAGCTAGGAACATAATTTTCGATCATGGACCTAATTAGGCGATCAAATTTGAAGAGTCGTTCGTAGGAATTTACAAGAAGGGCTATCTCCGCTTAAACACCGGAATAGTTTGGAGTCCAAACGTTAATAATGCAAAGGCATAATTCTAAACGCCCTATGAATGTTTTTGAACACACGACGCCCAAGCAAAAATTTTTAAACTTCCGATGCGTCTTGGATGTGAGAATACGATGTCCCAAGAGTGGTATCAGAGCCAGATTATTCTCAATAGTGTGTTTTAATTAAATTGTGTTGAGTTTATTATTTCTAACCGTGTAAGAACTTTTATGAAAAACGCCCCCAAAAAAATTTTGAAAAATCTGTTTCTGAAAAAAAAAAAAAATTTCCGGGCAGACGCGCACGCGCAGGGCGCCACATTGCCTGTGCGCGCGGCGTGCGCACAGCCGTGCCCACCAGCGCCCGATTGGATCAGGGCAGCGGGCGGGCGGGTGCCCGAGAACGTCTCGGGCTCCGTGCTGGGTCGTGGGCTTGAATTGTTCGGGCCCGGGGTTGATTTTCTGATTTTTTAAAATTTTGGGTTAAATTGATATTTCATGAAAATACGGACGATTTTACCCCGACAATAATTTTTATAAAATCAATTTCCTACAAAAAAAATATTTGAAATATGATTTTAATTATTTATGGTAAAAGGTGTTTTACAATAAATTTAATTATTTGAAATTAAATAAAAGTGTTTATTTTATTTGATAATTATGGCGGTTAGTGATAATTTACGATATACACGATTTATTGATATTATGTGATATTATCGGATTTATATAATATATGATATTATATGTTAAAAGGATAATCGAGAGCCATGACCAATGTGCTAGGTATGTTAGGATATTTACGTGTTTTAATTTTGATTATTTGATAATTAAAAGTGGACCTGGTTTATGGTCCGTTCTCACCCCCTAAATTTGTATCCCAATGTGCCATGGATATTTAATGTAAATATTAGAATTAGTGGGAGATCATGATTTGAAGACGTTGAACCCGATCCTCAGAAGGAGTTTTGAAGATCAAAGACATGTAAAATATTGGAAGCTTATGTAATATTGCATTTGCATTCCTTCATTTACCTAGGTTATGGACATGGATCCCTATGTGGCTCGTACGGTTCAATTAGCTCTCGGTTATCGATCATCCTTTATTTTTTATGATGTATGTGATATATTATAAATAATCAGTGTGTATGTTATTATTAATATAATGACAAGAGTTTCATGAATCCGACAAACATACATATATTATTGGGCTCCTATGACTTCGGCTCATATTATGTGTATTATAAGTCATAGAACTCCTATGACTTCGGCTCATATTATTGGGGGATCTCACGGCGAACGTCCGCTAAGGTTCAACATTGATGGGCCGGGCTGGACACGTGAAGAGAAAAAGGATCATATTATTGGACCCTCCTCAAACGTAAGGCAAAATTACGTAAGGGTTGCAAGGAGTTGCAATTGGCCTCTACCTTTTGGAAGTTATGATTGACTGATATTATTTGGAATCATAATTTCGCAATTGGACATTGCGTACTCACTGAGGAAATTGGATTTCCCGTTTTTCATCAGAGGGTTGTGAAAATGTCAAAATAGTGGGAAGCAATTCGTAAAAACAAAAGTGCATATATTACGTCTTAAATATATTTTAAAATAGTCGGTAACTTTTATTCTGTTTCCATATCAGTATATTTACGATTTCGTCACGTAATCCATTTCTATCATTAAAACAAGCTAACCAAACACTAATTTTCAAGATTGGCTGGGAAAATTGTTCTAAATTCGGAGAAAATGGCATACACACTAATGTCAGTCTTGCTGAACTGACAAAGCATGCAAGATGATAGGACCATAGGATGCAAGCTAAAGTGTAATATGCTCGCTTCAATGTCAAATGAATTGTAGAGACAGTTTAAGAAAATTTTGAATGCTGTTGACATTCAAATACACATGCAAGAGTTGCATAGTGAATGAAAATCGAATAATGATGATCGCCACTTTAACACATGACTACACGCATACAAGATGGGACTCCTGCCCATGAGCATGGTGTAAGTATGATTGGGCCTAATGAGAAGGTGGTGGGCCTGGGATTTGACAAGACCCGATAATTTAGAACAAGTATATTTCACTGCAAGAATTCTAGACATATGAAATTATCTGAGCCAGAAATGTTTTGGCAATGATAAGTGAATGTCCAAGTAAACATAATTTCAACAACAACCAAAAGAAAACAAGATAGTTTAAACCAAGCACATCTGTGACACGTTAGGCTAGGATATATTTCCCAAAAAAGGATCCACAAGCAAGTGGGAGAGGGCATGATTGACTCGTCAGACATAAAATCTCTAAGAGACGTGTGAGTCCTATGTGAAAGGAAAAATGACCAAGGCCTCTTTCCTAGGGAAAGTGGAACGTGCACATGATCTGTTGGATTTGATCCATACAGATGTTTATGGCCCGCTAAGTGTTAGCACGAGAATTCAGAGTAGAAGTAGAGAAACAATTAGGAAAGAGTATGAAAACACTACGATTAGATCAAGGTGGAGAATACTTGAGTACTGAGTTTCAAGACTACCTTAACGAGAATAGGATTCTCTCACATTGGACTCTGCCTGCCACACCCCAGTTGAGTGGTGTGTCAGAACGTCGTAATCGGACATTGATGGACATGGTCCGATCTATGATGTGATTCACTGAGTTTCCGCCATCCCTTTGGGGATATGCGCTTGAAACAAAGGCAAGGTTGTTGAATCAAGTCCATACAAAGGTAGTGGATAAAACTCCATATGAGATATGTATGTATGGGAAAGCTGCCCAAATATTCTTATCTCAGAATATGGGGATGCCTTGCTTACGTGAAGCAAGCAGTGAGAGACAAAATAGATAGTAGAGACAATTTGTACTACTTTGCGGGATATCCAAATAACTCTGTTGGATATTACTTCTATTTATCCTAGTGAAACAAAGGAATTTGTTTTAAGGAATTCCACATTCCTAGAGAATGAGTTCTATTAGATAGAAAAGGCAGGATGATAGAAATTGATGAGATTCGAGAACCACCCACTACAAAAGTAGCAGAATCCACACCCCAACAGCCAATCAAAGAAACACAAGCTCCTAGGAGATCCGAATGGATCCCAAGGCCGCCTAATGTTGAGCCTGCTTCTTGAAAAGGGCCAAGATGAGCCCACTCCTGGATGTGATTCAAGAAATTTCAAGGAAGCATTGTATGATGCCGATTCATCTAAATGGCTTGAAGTCATGCAGTCCGAGATGGACTCCATGTATTCGAACCAAGTATGGTCCTTAGTAGATCCACCTAAGGGAATTATTCCCATAGGATGCAAATGGCTTTACAAAAGGAAACTTGGAGCGGATGGGAAGGTGGTGACCTTCAAAGCTAGACTGGTAGCAAAAGGATATACTCAAAGACAGGGTGTTGCCTATGAGGAAACCTTTTCTCCAGTCACAATGTTCAAGTCCATTAGGATACTGCTAGCCATAGCAGCATAGTATGACTATGAAATATGGCAGGTGGATGTGAAGACAGCGTTCCTTGATGGTGATATTAAGAAAGAGATTTACATGTCTCAACCTGAAGGATTCGCATCAATAGAAAGTGAACATAAGGTATGCAAACTTCAGAGATCCATTTATGGACTCAAGAAGGTATCGAGGAGCTGGAACCTCAGATTTGACAACACTATCAAAGAGTTTGATTTTGCCAAAAATCCTGAGGAACCTTGTGTATACAAGAAGGTTAGTGGGATTCCAGTGACATTCCTAGTACTTTATGTTGATGACAGACTACTCATTGGTAATGATGTAGGGATGTTGCAGTCAACTAAGTTTGGTTAGCTGGTAAGTTCTCCATGAAGGATATGAGTGAAGCATCATATGTATTAGAAATACAGATCTATAGGGATAGATCAAAAGGATGCTAGGGCTCACCCAATCCACATATATCGATACCACACTGAGGAGATTCTCTACGGAGGAGTCCATGAGATCGAGTATATCTCCCAATGTCTCATGGTGTGAATCTATCCAAGTCTATGTACCCTAAGACTGATGAAGAGATAGAAACCATGAGCCGCATTCCAGATGTGTCTGCCATAGGAAGTATTATGTATGGTATGATATCTACTCGACCTGATGTGGCATATGCATGTTGCCACTTGATATCAGTCGAATCCCAGTCCATTGCATTGGAAAGCAGTGAAGGACATTCTTAAGTACTTAAGAAGAACTAAGAATTTGTTCTTGGTATACGGGAGTGAAAAACTAAAATTGGAAGGCTACATTGATCCTAGCTTCCAATCAGATGTGGATGATTCAAAATCGACCTATGGATTTGTATTCAAGCTCAATGGTGGTGCTGTCTCTTGGAAGATTTCCAAGCAAGACACCACAGCGGAATCAACCACTAAGGCCGAATACATAGCTGCATCGGCTGTAGCAAAGGAGGGCGTTTGGATGAGGAATTTCATCCAAGAGTTGGATATCATTCCTTAAACAGTTGAACCAGTCCCGGTCTACTGTGACAACACCAGTGCCATTGCGCAAGCAAAGGAACCGATGTCTCATCAGCGATCCAAACATATACCGAGGAAGTTCCACATAATCCGAGAGATTGTGGGAAGATGAGACATTTTGGTAGAGTGAGTCGCCTCCGCAGATACGTTGCTGATCCAATGATGCAACCCCTGCCAGGACCATTGCTTGAGAAGCATCGCGAAGCAATGGGTCTAAGATCTATGGGTAGTTGGCTATAGGGCAAGTGTGAGATTGTTAGAGTAGGTGCCCGGCAAGCCAACTTGTGGCTATTGCTTCTATTGACTCTAATGCAAAACAATCTTTATTTTAATAATATTTTACGATTTTATTCAATTATGGCATTATACTTTATCTGTATATCAATGCAAGCTGCATAGATAAAATCCTTGAATATACAATAGGTACCATGTGGTCTGCGTCACAACGTAAGATCATGAAACTCATTAGGAAGTGTATCGTATATTCTAAACAGGTTCCTAGTCGAATCAGCCGCCTAAAACAAGGATAAAGGTCGCTCGAGCTTGAGACTAGAATTTGTGGTGTAAATGCCATGTTTGATTGGCAAGGGCATGGAGATATACATTCACACAGATGTGTGATCATATGATGATGCAATGATGCACTGAATAACCCTCCCTCGGACTATCCAAGTGGTTCCCACTTATCGAGTGGAATAGTTAGCAGTTATGGTTGTACACCATTAGTCCTTTACCCGGGACAATGTAGGGGCTACACATACTAGCATGCACTTTGATCCGTTTACCGACTCCATCGAGGGTCATCACGTGACGAGGTTGGGTGTAGTTTTGAAATACGTAGGAGCAAATGCATTGTAGTCAGGGATTCACCGTTCACCTACGGGTGAAGATATCCTATGTGATCTGATGAGTTAATAGTGCAAGGAGTATCTGGCCAGAGCAAAAAATGTTCTTTAGGGAAAGGTGTTTTCCTAGTTGCACAAGCCATGTCACTATTATTACTCAAAGATAAATCACATCGTTATCGAATTCATATGCAACTCTCGATATACCAATGGTTGCAGATTAGATCGTGATATATGTGTTGAATGGACCATACTGTACGCTAACCATTACTAAAGGTTCTTGCATGGACTATCAGTAATACCTATGGGATCATGGGGCGATGCTACTAGACGCTCTTACCATGATCCGATGGGTGCAATCAGAAATGAGTTCTGACATTCTTGATCAAGGATTTGATGAAAAGAATGGGGTTAACTAGGGTAAACCCGAATAAGAATAAATGTTATTCTGAATCACATGGAGATGTGAACTCACAGACAGCTGTATCACTGAACCATTGAGGGTCACACAAGTTTCGGATTCTGTTTTTCCGTTGAGATAGTCAAATTTCAAGGAGTTGGAATTTTGCAACTATAGTTTGATGGAAATCAAACATGAAGCTTATAAAGGAGTTTATGAGTTGATTCCGTAAGATGGAAGAACTGGAAGTTGACATGATTGTTAAATATGGAAGGAGAGTGCAACTGCCTATTTTGTTAAGGAGTTCACTAAAAATGGCAGCTGCCAAATATGGTAACTGCCATATATGGTAAGTTCTAAATTTGGTAAGCGAAATTTTTTATTTTCATTATATGAACAAGATTTGTAACCTTGGTAAATCGGCGCTCTCGAATCTTCGATCAGGGTTATAATGAGTTCGGAATCATTTTTTTAGTGAATTTGGAATTTACTAATTAAATGATTGTGCTAGTAGTGGTGACTACTAACATGTATAAATTCCCATAAATATTCTAGAGGAGTCTATAATTAAATAAACTAAGGAGTTAGTTTATAAATTAAATAATAGTTATTTAATTTAATATAAAAATACATGTATATATTTTATATGTTGATACAAAATATGTGTATATGATATTATTATATCATGTATTATTAAAAGTTAATAAATACATTATATATTAATTATATGGGAGTTTAAATATAATGAAATTAATAGAGTCCTTGTGGGAGAGGGACTCCTAATTAGATTAGGAGTCTCACTCAATAAATAGACCATTAGGGTTTAATGTTTGATGATGAAATTTTGCACACAAATCAAAAGGAAATTCCTTCTTTTTCACCCTTGAAAGTCACGGCCAACACATGAAGATTGTGGGAAGGAATTTTGGCAAATTGAATGTGCTTAATTGTTGATCAATTATTAATTGTTAATGATTGGTTAATAATTAATTAGCACAAGACCCATGATTTAGAATAATGGATCTCTCGGCCATCTCAAAATTTTTGGAGAAAGTTTTTTGGCCACCTTCTTCTTTCGCAGATCACACTCCCAACGCACAAATCGTTTGTGATTTCTAGTGCAATCCAAGCGAGGAACATAGTTTTTGATCGTGGACCTAATTAGGCAATCAAATTTGAAGAGCCGTTCGTAGGAATTTACAAGAAGGGCTATCTTCGCTTAAACATCGGAATAGTTTGGAGTCCAACCGTTAAGAACGCCAAGGCATAATTCTAAACGCCCTATGAATGTTTTTGAACACACGACGCCCAAGCAACAATTTTTAAACTTCCGCTACGTCTTGGGTGCGAGAATATGATGTCCCAAGAGTTATTACATTTTTTTGTTGTGTTTTTAACGTTTTATTTGATCTATGCAAAGGGCTGCCAGTAGTTGATGATAAGGGGCTGTTCTTGGTGGTAAGTTGGAGTTATGAGACTGTTAGGAGGATTGGTGGTGATCTTAATGGCAGCCGAGAGGAGTGCTGGCTAGGGGAGGGCTCGGTTTCGGGGTATTTTAAGTGCAAGGGCTGAACCAGCAACTCGAGGACTCATCTGAGCCATAGACTCGACTATTGAGGGTCTGAGTCAAGGCCTGGAGAGGTTCAAGACCTACTGGAAAGAGCCACAAAGTCGATCGAGCTGTTGGATCCGGTTTTCTACACGCCGAAACGCAGCGGAAGTTTTAAAATTTTTATTTTATTTTGACAATCAAAATATATTTGATTTGGACGCTCGTATGATTTTCATAATCAAACATACATAGGGTGTTGAATTATACCTTTAGTGAATTAAATCACTTGGCTCCAACTAATCCGGTATAGGCGGATCTAGCTCTTGATGAATTCCCTACGAACTTTCTTCAAGGACTCCTTTCTTCTAATCAGGTCTACGACTAGATGATTTGTTCCTCTTCCAAATTGCACTAGAAATATTGGAAGATATTTAACGCAGGAGAGAATTATTTTGAGAGACGGCTCAAACCCTAAAAATAATTCAAGGTGGCCAAATTATTTTTCTTTTGAAAAGGAAGGTTCACGTGAGTTTGGTGGTGGTGGCTAGGGTTTAGATGTTTGCATGTGTTATTTATATTTAAATTAAACCCTAATTACATAATTAACATTAACGGGCTTGATTTAATTAATTGGGCTAGTCCAACTAGTTTAATTAATTTAATCAAAGTCCATTAAAACTTTAATTATTTAATATGTTGGACTTGTACCCCTACAAGACCAATAAACATATTATCCACCATATTTAATTTATTAATTAATCAACTCAACTTTTGAGCTTAATAAATTAAATACATTATAAATTCAACATTTGAATTTATTATTTAAGTTATAAATTCAACTACTTGAATTTACATTACCTCCAAAATTTAATATTTAATAAACCCAACATTTGAGTTCAATAAATTAAATCCTCAAATTTTATAAATTCAACTATTGAATTTATTCTCTCCAAATTTCATAAATTAAACTTCTTGAATTTACTATATCATAAATTCAACTCCTTGAATTTATTTTCTCAAAATTTAATTATCATAAATTCAAATCCTTGAATTTACTATATCATAATATAAATTCAACTCCTTGAATTTATTCTCTCAACGGGAACACACGATCCAGTACTTGTGTGACCCTCAATGGTTCAGGTATACAGCTAGCCGTGGGTTCACAACTCTTTGTGATTCAGGACATAATCCTTTATTCGGGCTTACCCTAGTTAGCCCCATTCTTTTCATCAACACCTTGATCAAGAATGTCAGAACTCATTTCTGATTGCACCCACCGGATCATGGTAAGAGCGTCTAGTAGCATCGCCCCATGATCCCCTAGGTATCACTGATAGTGCCTGCAAGAACCAGTCGATTATGATTAGCGTACAGTACGGTCCCTTCATCTCAAATATCCCGATCGAATTTTCAACCATTGGTTCATCGTGGGTTGCATAATAATTCGATAACTATGTGATAACTATAATAGTGGCATCGCGTGTACTATTAGAGAACTCCTTCTCTAATGTACATCTCATACTGTGGGCAGAGATTCCATGCACTATTATTTCATTAGATCAAATAGGATATCCACACCCGTAGGTGAGCGGTGAATCCCCGACTACAATGCACTGGCTCCTATATGTGTCGCAATTGTACCCAACCTCGCCACTGATGACTCTCCTGGAGCCGGTAAACGAGTCAAAGCACAGCCCTAGCATATAGAGCCTCAGTGTTGTCCCGGGTCGTAAGGACTAATGGTGTACAATCATAACCACGGACTTATCCTCTCGATGAATGATAACCACTTGGAAAGTTCGAGGGAGGGTTGTTCGGTATAATCATCATATGACTACCCATCTGTATGTTTGGACATCTCTATGCCCTTACCAAGAAACACAGTACACAACATCACAGATGCTAGTCTCGAGCTCAAGCGGCCTTTATCTCTGTTTTAGGCGGCTGAATCGACTAGGAACAAATTTAGATTATGCAGTGTTTACAAATGAGTTTCAACATCGAATTACGATTCATTTGTATTAAAGCATAATGAAGGACTTTATCTATGCTGTTTGCATGGGTATACAGATAAAGTATAACAAGACCATAAAAAATTAAATTATATTAAAATAAAGATTGTTTATTTCACTTGAGTCAATAAATTCCCTAGCCAACCGTTGGCTTGCAGGGCATCTACTCTAACAATCTCCCACTTGCCCTAGAGCCAACTACCCTTAATCCCATTGCTTCGCGATGCTTTTCAAACAATGGTCCTGACAAGGGCTATGTAAGTGGATCATCAACATTATCTGCAGAGGGGACTCTTATCAGTCTCCTCTTCCCACAATCTCCCGTATGATGTGGAACTTCCTCAGTACATGTTTGGATCGCTGATGAGACCTTGGTTCCTTTGCTTGCGCAATGGCACCAGTGTTGTCGCAGTACAACGGGACTGGATCAACTCCGTTAGGAATAACGCCCAACTCTTAGACAAAATTCCTCATCCAAACTGCCTCTTTGGCTGCATCAGATGCAACAATGTATTCAGCTTCAGTGGTGGAATCCGCAACGGTGTCTTGCTTGGAACCTTTCCAAGAGACAGTCGCACCATTTAGCATGAATACAAAACCAAAGGTCGATTTCGAATCATCTACGTCACATTGGAAGCTAGAATCCGTGTAGCCTTCCAATTTCAATTTCCCACCCCCACAGACCACGAATAAATTCTTAGTCATTCTCAAGTAGTTAAGAATATCTTTCACGGCCTTCCAATTTATTGGACCAGTGTTCGCCTGATATCTGCTTGTAACACTCGAAGCGTAAGCAACATCAGGACGTGTCGATATCATACCATACATGATACTACCAATAGCTGACGCATATGGAATACGTGTCATCATCTCTATCTCTTCATCAGTTTTGGGACACATAACTTTAGATAGAGTAATACCATGACACATTGGTAAGTATCCTCTCTTGGACTCTTCCATAGAGAATCTATTTAGAATGATATCGATATAAATCGCTTGGGTTACCCCTAGCATCCTTTTGATCTATCTCTATAGATTTGTATTCTCAATACATAGGATGCTTCACCCATGTCTTTCACGGAGAATTTACTTGCTAACCATACTTTAGTTGATTGCAGTAATCCTACATCATTCCCAACGAGCAGGATATCATCAACATAAAGTACTAAGAATGTCACTGCACTCCCACTAACTTTCTTGTACACACATGGTTTCTCAGGATTCTTAGCAAAACCAAACTCTTTGATAGTGCTATCAAATCTGAGGTTCCAACTTCTTGACTCCTGCTTGAGACCATATATTGATCTCTGAAGTTTGCATACCTTATGCTCACTTCCTACTGATGTGTATCCCTCAGGTGGAGACATATAAATTTCCTTTTTGATGTCTCCATTGAGAAATGCAGTCTTTACATCCATTTGCCATATCTCATAGTCATACCATGATGCTATGGCTAGTAGTATTATAATGGACTTAAACATAGCAACTAGTGAAAATGTTTCCTCATAGTCAACTCCTTGCCTTTGAGTATAATATTTTGCAACCAGCCTTGCTTTGAAGGTCACTACCTTCCCATTCGCCCCAAGTTTTCTTTTGTAGATCCATTTGCACCCTATAGGAACGATTCCCTCAGGTTGATCCACCAATGTCTAGACTTGGTTTGAATACACAGAGTCCATTTTTGACTGCATGGCTTCAAGCCATTCGGTTGAATCAGTATCAGATATTGCTTCCTCAAAGTTCATTGGATCATATTCAACAAAAGACTCATCATGGTCTTGTTCATGAAGAAGCGTATATCTAGCAGGTGGTCTAATAACCCTATCAGACCTTCTAAGAGCTTGTACTTCAACTACTGGTTGTTGGAGATTAGGTTCAACTACTATAGTTGAGGGAGTATCTTGAATTTCTACAAGTTCTATCATCTTCCCTTTTTCTATCTAATAGAAATTCCTTTTCCAAAAAGGTGGAATTTCTTGAAACAAACACTTTTTCTTCTTTGGGACGATATAAATAATACCCAACAGAATTCTTTGGATATCCTACAAAATAACACAAAGTGGATCTACTATCCAATTTGTCTCTCACTGTCTGCTTCACGTAAGCAAGACATCTCCATATTCTCTCGTAAGAATATTTGGGAATTTTTCCTATCCATATCTCATATGGGTTTTTATACACTGCCTTAGTATAAACATTATTCAACAACATTGCCGCAGTTTCAAGCGCAAAGCCCCAAAACGATGTAGGCAATTTAGTGAATCCCGTCATTGATCGAACCACGTCCAACAAGGTTCACTTGCAATGTTCAGAAACACCATTCAATTGTGGTGTTGCTGGTGGAGTCCA
The DNA here is from genome assembly GCF_022965805.1 of Primulina eburnea. Lineage (NCBI taxonomy): Eukaryota > Viridiplantae > Streptophyta > Magnoliopsida > Lamiales > Gesneriaceae > Primulina > Primulina eburnea. Next base: position 485,596 of record NW_027330812.1, read on the forward strand.
CTGTAAGAGAATCACATTCTCTTTTAGATAACCCAAAAATTCAGCACTCAAGTATTCTCCACTTCGATCAGATCGAAATGCTTTAATACTTCTTTCTAGCTGGTTTTCTACTTCATATCTGAATTCTTTGAACCTTTCAAATGCTTCAGATTTGTGTTTTATCAAATAAACACACCCATACCTCGAATGGTCATCAGTAAAGGTAATGAAGTAGGATTGCCCATATTTTGTGCTAACACTTAGCGGGCCACAAACGTCTGTCTGGATCAAATCCAGTAGACCATGTGCACGTTCCACGTTTCCATTGAATGGAGTCTTGGTCATTTTTCTTTTCAGACAGGACTCACGGGTAAGTATAGAATTTATGTCTGACAAGTCAAACATGCATTCTCCCACTAGCTTGTGCATCCTTCTTTGAGAAATGTGACATAGTCTAGCGTGCCATATTTGTGTGGGATTTGGATCATCTAACTTTCTTTTGTTTGTTGTTGAATTCATGTTTACTTGGACATTCACTTATCATTTCCAAAACATTTCTGGCACATATAATTTCTTATGTCTGGACTTCATGTAGTGAAATAAATATGTTCTAACTTATCGGGCTTTGTAGGCCTTTTAAGTGTCTTTCAGAGTTTGCCTCTTATTGGGATTGTTTTCCTTGGGAGGGGCAGAACATTTCTTTCCCTTACCTTGTGGGCCATAAGAAAAACAACAATTCCATGTTTTATGGTGATCTCATAAGTTATAAGCATATTAACTAGCTCTTCAAGGCTATCAAATATCTTATTATTAAACTTGAAGTTCACCATAACCCTGTCAAATGAGGAAGGGAAAGATAACAAATTCATGTTACCTAGTAACTCGTTAGGAATCACATATTCCAGGCCCACCACATCCTCAATAAGCCCAGTCATACGTACACTATGCTCATGGGCCAAAGCCCCATCTTGCATACGTGTAGTCATGAGCTCTTTGAAATTGATGTGCATCACTGTACGAGTTTCATGTACCATGCAACTCTTGCATGTTTATTCGAATGTCAGCAACATTCAACATATCCTCAAACTGTCCCTACAGTTAATTTGACATAGAAGCGAGCACATCACACTTTAGCTTTGCACACTATGGTCCTACCATCTTGCATGCTTTGTCAGTTCAACAAGACTGACATTAGTGTGTATGTCATTTTCTCCGAATTCAGAACAATTTCCCAACCAGTCTTGAAAATTATATTCGGTTAGCTTGTTAATAACAAAATTGGATTATGTGACGAAATCGAAAAATATACTGATATGGAAACAGAATAATTGTTGCTGATTATTTTAAAATAATTTTAAGATATAAAATATGGATTTCATTTTATAAATTACCCCCCCCACTATTTTGACATTTCCACCACCCTCTGATGAAAAAGGGAAATCGTATTTCCTTAGTAGGCACGTAGAGTCCAATTAGCCAATTATAATCCCGAATAATATCAGCCAATTATAATTTCTAAAAGGTAGAGTCCAATTGCATCCTATGCAACCTCCGCGTGTTTTGCCTCACGTTTAATAAGGACCCAATAATATGACGTTTATTTTCGCGTGCCAAACCAACCCATCAATATTGAATTGTAGTAGACGGTCGCCATGAGTTCCACCAATAATATGAGCCGAAGTCATGGGAGTTCCACTCAATTCACATCATATGTCCGGTGGAAGTCACAGCTTTCCGGCGTACATGCCTCCCCAATAATATGAGCCAGACACTGTCCGCGGGTAGCGATCAACATGCAACCACGGTTGATGGAAGGCAAGGAAAAATTAAACTCCTTTAATTTTTACTTTTTCGGTTTGATATAAATTTTGAATCTTATTCAAAATGAGGGATTTTAATTTTAAAATTGTCTCATCATTTTAATTTAAAAATCACGTTCCACGAGTTTGTATGTTTGCCGGATTCATACAACTATATTATCTAATAATATACATACATGCATACTACTATATATCACATATATCATAATATGACATTCAACAATAAATAAGGATGATCGATCGCCAACACTATTAGATCCATGTGAGCCATACATGGATCCAGGTCCAAACCTAGGTGAATGCAGGGATGCAAATGCAACTTATTACAAAAGCTTCCAATATTTTACATGTCTTCATCTTGATCATCGGGCCCACCATCTTCCAGTCTTGATCTCCCACTATTTCTAATTATTACATTTAAATAGCCATGGCACATAAGGGATACATCTCATGGGGGTGGGCACGGGCCATAAACCAGGCCCACTTTAATAATATCAAATATTATAAAAATGAATAAAAAACAGTAAAATATCCTAACATATACCTAAGACATTGGTCAAGGCTCTCGATCATCCTTCATGCATTTAATATCAAATATTAACATCAATTTAATTAAACAATTTAATTAATTGATAAATCATATATCTAATAATTTATCACAAACCACCACAATTATTAAAGAATTTAATAAATTAAATAAACTCCTTTATTTATTTTCCAATTAAATCAATAATAATTGATTTCTTGTAAAAAAACTCATTTTTACCATAAATAATTAAAATAATATTCTAATTATTTATTTCACAAGAAAATTATTAATTTTACAAAAATTAATTTCCAAAATAAAAATTGAACCGATTTTCAAAAATATCAATTTTACCCAAAAATTTGAAAAATCAGAAAATCGCACCCTAAGCCCAAACAATTCAAGCCCATTATTCAGCGCGCTTCCCGAGACGTTCCCGGTCAGCCGCCCACCCACTGCCCGCCCACTGCCCGAACGTTTCGGGCAGCGGCAGCGGCCCTGGGCGCGCAGAACGCGCACAGGCGCGCCGACGCCGCGCGCATGGCGTCGCACGCCTGCGCTAGCGCGGGGCGCGCAGGCGCCGGACGGACTGCCCGGAACAGTTCCGGGCAGATTTAAATTTTTTTTTTTCCTTTTTCGAAAATCTGAAAAATAAATTTTCATGGTGCCATAATTTTCTGAAAAATTTTCTTGTGTGGTTAGAAATAAATTATTCTATATGATTTAAAATCATGCGATATAGAGAACCTGTCTCTGATACCACTGTTGGATCTGGTTTTCTACAAGCCCAAACGCAGCGGAAGTTTTAAAATTTTTATTTTATTTTGACAATCAAAATATATTTGATTTGGACGCTCGTATGATTATCATAATCAAACATACATAGGGTGTTGAATTATACCTTTAGTGAATTAAATCACTTGGCTCCAACTAATCCGGTATAGGCGGATCTAGATCTTGATGAATTCCCTACGAACTTTCTTCAAGGACTCCTTTCTTCTAATCAGGTCCACGACTAGATGATTTGTTCCTCTTCCAAATTGCACTAGAAATATTGGAAGATATTTAACGCAGGAGAGAATTATTTTGAGAGACGGCTCAAACCCTAAAAATAATTCAAGGTGGCCAAATTATTTTTCTTTTGAAAAGGAAGGTTCACGTGAGTTTGGTGGTGGTGGCTAGGGTTTAGATGTTTTCATGTGTTATTTATATTTAAATTAAACCCTAATTACATAATTAACATTAACGGGCTTGATTTAATTAATTGGGCTAGTCCAACTAGTTTAATTAATTTAATCAAAGTCCATTAAAACTTTAATTATTTAATATGTTGGACTTGTACCCCTACAAGACCATTAAACATATTATCCACCATATTTAATTTATTAATTAATCAACTCAACTTTTGAGCTTAATAAATTAAATACATTATAAATTCAACATTTGAATTTATTATTTAAGTTATAAATTCAACTACTTGAATTTACATTACCTCCAAAATTTAATATTTAATAAACCCAACATTTGAGTTCAATAAATTAAATCCTCAAATTTTATAAATTCAACTATTGAATTTATTCTCTCCAAATTTCATAAATTAAACTTCTTGAATTTACTATATCATAAATTCAACTCCTTGAATTTATTTTCTCAAAATTTAATTATCATAAATTCAACTCCTTGAATTTACTATATCATAATATAAATTCAACTCCTTGAATTTATTCTCTCAACGGGAACACACGATCCAGTACTTGTGTGACCCTCAATGGTTCAGGTATACAGCTAGCCGTGGGTTCACAACTCTTTGTGATTCAGGACATAATCCTTTATTCGGGCTTACCCTAGTTAGCCCCATTCTTTTCATCAACACCTTGATCAAGAATGTCAGAACTCATTTCTGATTGCACCCACCGAATCATGGTAAGAGCGTCTAGTAGCATCGCCCCATGATCCCCTAGGTATCACTGATAGTGCCTGCAAGAACCAGTCAGTCGATTATGATTAGCGTACAGTACGGTCCCTTCATCTCAAATATCCCGATCGAATTTTCAACCATTGGTCATAATAATTCGATAACTATGTGATAACTATAATAGTGACATCGCGTGTACTATTAGAGAACTCCTTCTCTAATGTACATCTCATACTCTGGCCAGAGATTCCATGCACTATTATTTCATTAGATCACATAGGATATCCACACCCGTAGGTGAGCGGTGAATCCCCGACTACAATGCACTAGCTCCTATATGTGTCGCAACTGTACCCAACCTCGCTACCTGATGACTCTCCTGGAGCCGGTAAACGAGTCAAAGCACAGCCCTAGCATATAGAGCCTCAGTGTTGTCCCGGGTCGTAAGGACTAATGGTGTACAATCATAACCACAGACTTATCCTCTCGATGAATGATAACCACTTGGAAAGTCCGAGGGAGGGTTGTTCGGTATAATCATCATATGACTACCCATCTGTATGTTTGGACATCTCTATGCCCTTACCAAGAAACGCAGTACACAACATCACAGATGCTAGTCTCGAGCTCAAGCGGCCTTTATCCCTATTTTAGGCGGCTGAATCGACTAGGAAAAAATTTAGATTATGAAGTGTTTACAAATGAGTTTCAACAACGAATTACGATTCATTTGTATTAAAGCATAATCAAGGACTTTATCTATGCTGTTTGCATGGGTATACAGATAAAGTATAACAAGACCATAAAAAATTAAATTATATTAAAATAAGATTGTTTATTTCACTTGAGTCAATAAATTCCCTAGCCAACCATTGCCTTGCAGGGCATCTACTCTAACACGAGCTGCGGGTAGGAGGTTTGGTCGCATGGTGCACTTGAGGTGATCGACGATCGGGCGAGCTGTGCTTCTTGCATGAGGGTGTAGCCGTGGTTCCTTTGGGTCCATTAGAGTCCTAGTGTGGTCTAGTAGATGTGAGTCAAGAGCTGGAACGGCTGGTGGTGGGCTAGGAACGAAACAATGGGTGTTAGCTCACTAAGGATGAGGCGCGCTTGTGCTGTGATTTTCAGCAGAAAACAGCAGGGTTCTTAAAGTTCTCAAGGGTTCGAATTGGGTGGATTCATATCTGGAATGATGTTAGGAGTGGATCATAGGCACTTGGACGAGTAAGAAGCTTGGTCCTTGGAGGTATAGCTTGATCGGGAGAAGGTGCGATTTCGTTCGGGTTCTACGTATTGGGTTGTATAGCAGCATCACGCTTTGGTGTGGTTTAGTTTAGAAGGTCCCTTACGGTCTTAAAGATGAGATTTAAAGTTTGGACATAGATGATAGGACGTGGACCGAATTATTAAGGGTGGGAGCCATGTGTGGTTTGTTGATTGCACCAAAAAGGGGGGAGGGGTAGTGGCGGAAAACTTATGGAGTTAAGGACATAATTTTTGTAGTAAATGGTTTGAATTAAGTTATGTTTCAAGTTGGGGAAAATTTGGTTAAATTTCGAGTCGATTCGGATTAAAACCGGGACACCGGTCCAAGTTTCAAAACAATTCGGTTAAGTTATTAAATGAGCTCGAGTTTACGCCTACAAATGCTTTTAAATATGTTTTGGGATATTTTTAAGAGTTTGGTAAGTTACGGATCAGAATGATGAGTTTTGGATTTATTTGGGATTTAATGGCCGCACGAAAAGGTAATTAAAGAATTAATTGAAACGCCTAGATTTAAGCTAAAAAATTATTTAATTATAGAAAATTATATTTAAGCTCAAATAATTGTTAGAAGTCTGAGTTTTTAATTTGGAAATTTTATGCTAAGGTTTGGTTAAATTCGGGATTTAAAACGCATTAATATGTTATATTTAAATATTAATTTGAAAATTCATCAATTTAAGCTAAATAAAAATATGGGAAAAATTCATGTAGGCTTAAATAATTATTTAGGACATGTTAGAGTCAATGGAATTAAGAAAAGGTCAAAAACTTGAAATTTTACGTCTAGTGGTGAAACGATAATTTTCGGGTTTCCATGGGCAAAATGGTCATTTTGTACCCGGGTGAGATTTTGGACCTGGCAGTGTCCTGAGCACAAATTTATGATATTTTAAATGTTTATGCATCATGTTTATGAATTTTATGCAATTATGATAAATACGTTGCATGTTTGGGTTAAAGGAAAATTTACGTATATGCATGTTTTATTAAGTGGTGAAAATGATGATTTTTGAAGGATGAGAATTGGTTGTGACTGACGATGTATGTGTATATGATGACATGAGATATGATGAGCTGAGGCCCGGGCTCAGTGGACGAGTAATGCTGTCGCTGATGACCCTCACCGAACGATACCGTGGTTATACTGAAAGGGGATCGGTTACGGTGACCGGAAGCGCAACGGAAGTTTAAAAATTTTAATTTTTCATCAAAAATTCGGCCACCTCATGATAATGTGTAGCAAATACAATAAACACCAAAAATGACATTCATAGTGTGTTTAGAATTGTACCTATCAATCTTAAAAGATTGATGATGGCTCCAACTTAGTTGATATACAACTAAGCTCTTCAATGGCAAGACAATCTTCAAGCTTCCTTTGAGCCCGCCTTGCTCAAATATTAAGCCCACCACCAACTAGCTAGAACCACTCTAATTTTGCACTAGAAAAATTAGAGCATTTTTCTTTGAGAAGTGTATTGTTTTCTCAACAATTGAAGAACAAAAATATGAGAGAAAAATGAATAGTATTTTCGGCACTATTCATCCTAGGAGAGAAGGAGAGACATTTTTTTGGTTGTGGGAAAAGTTAAAGTAAAAAGGTTGCATGCCAAGCCTTGGTTATACAAAAAGTTGTCTCCCAACCTTTCATCTCCCCATGCACATTCTATTTGGGCTTGTAACAATTACAAGGCCCATGGACTTTTATTTAAATGTCTCAAACACATTTGAGACCATTTAACCATTACTTGATTTTACTCAAGCCCACTAGTTGTTTAATTGGGCTCTACTAGACCTAATGTTATTTAATTAATCCAACACTTGAATTAATTTAATTACTTGGACTCTACTAGGCCCACTAGTGTTTAATTAATTCAACACTTGAATTAATTTAATTTAGTCCATAATAATGTTTATGAAAATCACAATTTTCAAATACATTATTCACTTGGCCAAATTTTAATTTAGGAACACTTCCATAAATTAAAATTTACATTTCTCTCATAGAAGTCATACTTCTATTTTTCTTTATACTTATAAACTCATTTATAAGTTGTTCAACACATTGAACTAGTTTCTCCTTTATAGAAGTCATACTTCTAATTTTCCTTACGCTTATAAACTCCTTTATAAGCCGTTCAACACATTGAACTATTTTTTACTTCTCAACGGGTTCTAGAAAGCCAGCACTTGTGTGGCCCTCAATGGTTCATTGATACAACTAGCCGTGGGTTCACATCTCCATGTGATTCAGACTAAACATGTCCTTATATGAGCATACCCCAATTGCTCCATTCTTACTTATCAACTCCTTGATAATAAGAACGTCAGAACTCAAGTCTGATAGTACCCAACCAATCATGTTAAAGCCTAGCAGCATCGCTTACATGATTCCCTAGGTATCAAATGATAGTGCCTGCAAGAACCATTCAATTATGGTTAGCGTACAGTACGGTCCCTTCAACTCATATATCCCGACCGATTCGACAACCATTGGTTTATCGAGAGTTGTCAATGAATCGATACTATGTGTCATGTCGTAGTTGCATCAATGGTGTAATCTATGAAACCCCTTTCATAATTACCATCATACTCTGGCCAGAGATTTCAACCTACATACACATGATAACACATAGGATATCCATACCCGAAGGTAAGCGGTGAATCCCCGACTACAATGCATCGACTCCTATATGTTTCGACATAACACCCAACCTTGCCACCTGATGACCCCATGAGAGTCGGTAAACAAGTCAAAGTGAAACTGTAACGTCCCGAAAATTTAAAGTCCACGCGAACCATATGCATGCAAGTATTAAATTCTTTTGTATTTTGTAATTAAATGTTTTAATTGCATGAATTATTTATGTGGTGCATTTTGACATGTTTAAAATATATTTTCTGCATGGTTGCATTAAACTGTATTTTTTAAAAGGTTATTCGAGTTGCGATCGAGGAACGGAGACCGATGGATGAAAAATATGGAAAATGTTTTTATTAAATATTTGTTTTTAATTATTTAATATAAGGGTGATGGTTTTCTCATATTTTTGAAAACAAAGAATTTTGAGGTGATTTTATACGCCGGGACTAATTTTATCGGTGTTGGATTTTCAACCAAAATGCGAGCTCTGGAGCAGTCCGGCTATTTAATTCACTAACTATTTTTATGAAAACCATTCTTATAAGTTTATTTAAATCCTATTTAACACTAGTGGGCTTAATTAGGAGCTTAATAGGCCTTAAGTCTATTTAATAAATTAAGTTATCAGTATTTAAAACAAGATTAAAACCTAGACTAAGAGGAATTTCACGCCGCTAAATATTTACCAAAAGCAAAAACCCTCCCTCGGCTGCTGCATCTCTCGGCCATGGGGAATTAGCTTTGTTCTTCAAGAGTTTTAAGGGAAACTAGCCTCGGTTCTCTCCGTTCTTCGTCGCCGTCGGTATATCGTGCGTTTAAGACGCAAAGGCACGCCAATATCTTCCTTTTCTCGTCCATTACATCATAGTATTGATTTAATTTATGTATGTGCGAAGAACATGAAGTTTATTCCAGAAAATTCGGTCTTTACGTATACGTGCTACGAACTAACGTTTTCATTTTCATGTCTTACATGTTTTAGGGGGCTGCCATGACATTAAGGGATGATCAAGTTAAGTCATTATGTGAATTAAAGTCACATACACACACATCAAACTCACGGAAATCACATAAGAAGCAAGCAAACAAAGCTGTAAATCTATTTTACTGTAATGAGTTTGGGGTGATCGGGTTTCATGGGTAAGGGGCTGGATTGGTCTTGGCTTGGAGTCACGGCTAGCCAGGGTCATGGTCTGGGTCAGGGAAGAGTCCTAGCCACGCTAGGACTCGAGACATGAGGCTGGGGAGGAGTCCTAGCTTGCTAGGACTCCACCCGAGAGATTAAGGGAGCGCAGGTTGACAGTTGGGTTAGGTAAGAAGTGGCTCGGCCAGGGGCTTGGGGGCTTGGTTAGGCTAGGTCCTTAGGGTCCTAAGAGAGTGCACAAGGGCTGGGCTAGGGGCTGGTGCGGCTTGGGTGGCTGCTGGCTCTTGCAAAACATGAGGAAGCACAAGGCAGCAAGGTGCACGCGAGGCTGCGGTCTCGCTCAGGAAGATTGCTGCTCGCGTCCAGGGATTGGGTCGGTCTGGGCATGGTCTAGGCATGGTCCAGGGAAGGTTAGGGATAGGTGGGCTTGGTGGTGGCTCGGCTGGAAAGGGGCTAGACTAGATAAGAGTCCATGTTCAACCAAACACTCCACACGCACAGCACAGGCAGGTTTGGGGTCACTTTCCAGCAGAGTTTAAGCGACTTAGGTTCAAGTTCTTTGGGCTGGGCTTGGTCAGTAGGGTCCCTAGGTGGGTTGGCTAGGTTTTGGCTCAAGGCGGCTCGGGCTAGCTCGGGTAAATTAGGAGATGGCTCGGTGCGTTCGATAAGGTGTCAAAACAAAAATTAAAAAGCTAAATTTGATTCCATGGGTCCACGGGTGGGGCTAATGACTTGAAAGGGTAGATTAAATACTAAAAATGTTATGTTTAAAATTTGGGATCAAAATAATGAGTTTTGGTATTTTTTCGGAATTTAATCGCCGCACGAAACGCTAATTAACGAGTTAATTGAAACGCCTAGTTTTAGGCTTTATAAAATTATGAAAAATTATATTTAAGCTTAAATAATTATTATAAGTCTAAAGTTCTAATTTGGGAATTTTATGCTAAGGTTTGGTTTAATTCGAGATTTAAACGCATTAATGCGTCACGTTTCAAGATTAAATTAAAAAGTCCTCGATTTAAGCTAAATTAAAATATGAGAAAATTCATGGAAGCTTAAATAATTATTTGGGACATGTTAGAATCAAGAAATCAAGGAAAAAGTCAGAAACGTAAAATGTCACGATTAGGGGTAAAACGGTCATTTTACACCTAAAAATTAGTAAAGGTCATGGCAGTGCCCTAAATGCTGTTTCTATGATATTATGTGCATTTTTAAATGCTTATGAATTGTTCATGATTTATTTATGATTTATTTTAAATGTCCATGAAATTTTATGATTAAAATTGACATTTAAAATACATGGTGAATGCTTGGTTTCAAAAGAAAATATATTCATGCATAATTTTATAAGGTGATGAAAACATGAAAATATTGATGAAAGTGAAGTAATTGTGACTATGAGGAATTCAGGATTTGAGGTTATGATCAAGAATAGGCCAAGGCTCAGTTGACGATCTTGTGTCGCTGATGTCCCCGCCGCCCAGTACGGTGGTTTCATGTAGATGGTACCATCGTCACGTCATGTCATGTCATGTCACGTCAGGAAAGTCACAATTAACGATCTGAATTCAATCAAGAAAAAGATAATTTTACGATCATGAAAGAAATCACGTCATGTTATTATATCATGTTATCATGTCATGTTATGATCAAGGAAAAAGGTAAAGGTTCAGGTTCATGTTATGCATTTCATGAAAATATTTACGAAAATGTTCGTGCTCAAGTTTATGCATTTTCATGAAATGATATTTTATGTACAAGTATTTTCACTGTTGCATGTGATTTTATATCTATTACTCGTTACAGAGATTTGGTGTGTTGAGTCTTTAGACTCACTAGGTGTGATGGATGCAGGTGAGGTTGAGGGAGGGCTTGACGCATGAGATGACTGGACTGAAGGTGCACACAACCCGAGGACCAGCACTTCTACTGTTTTTCCCCACTCATGATTATGGATTATGATTTCACGTTAAAAGATTTTTAAAACCATTTATTTATGCTTTAGAGTGGTTTTGGAGAGGAAAATACATTTCACGATTATTGCGTTTTAGGTTTGGTAACTCATGCGATTATTTTATTTTATGACGATTGCAATTGATTTTCAAATGCTAGCTAGCGAATGTTCTAGGTCATGGACAAAAATATTTTATTAAAATATTTTTCAAGGACCGAAAAAAAAAAAATCTAGTATATTTTAATTCAAAAGAACATGGGACGTTTCAGAAACGCTAGCACATAGAGTCTCAATGTTGTCCCGGGTCATAAGGAATAATAGTGTACAACCATAAACTAGGACGTTTCCACTCGATAAGTGAGAACCACTTGGAAAGTCCTTTATGGAGGGTTGTTCAGTGCACTCTACCAGGAGCACCTATCTGCATGCTCGGACATCACAATGTCCCCCTACCAATGAAACATGGTACTCACATCGCAGATACTAGTCATTAACTCAAGCGGCCTATATCCTTCTTAGTGGCGGCTGAATCGACTAGGAACCGTTTAGAATATACAGTATTCCAAATATGAGTTTCATGATACTCATCATATGAGCATCTCATATTCTTTCTACCATTTGTATATTCAAGGGCTTTATCTATGCAACTAGCATGGGTATACAGATAAAGATGTGCCAAAATAATAATATCAAATATTACTAAAATAAAGATTGCTTATACATAGAGTTTCATTGTGAACACTCGGCCAACACTTGGCTTGACGGGCACCTACTCTAACAATCTCCCACTTGCACTAGAGCCAACTACCCATATGCTTTAAACCCATTGATTCGCGATGCTTTTAGAATAATGGTCCAGGTAAAGGCTTAGCTAGTGGATCAACAACATTATCTGCGGAGCCGACTATGTCAAAAGACACTTCTCTACTTTCCACAATCTCTCCGAGGATGTGGTACTTTCTCAATACATGTTTGGACTTCTGATGAGACCTTGGCTCCTTTGCTTGAGCTAAAGCTCCCGTATTGTCACACAACACTGGGATAGGAGCAACTCAATCAGGAATGACGTCCAACTCTTGGACAAAATTCCTTATCCAAACATCCTCCCTTGCTGCATCTGATGCAGCAATGTATTCGGCCTCTGTGCTGGAATCCGTAGTATTGTCTTGCTTGGAACTCTTCCAAGAGACAGCAGCACCATTGAGCATGAATACAAACTCAGAGGTTGACTTCGAGTCATCGATATCGCTTTGGAAGCTAGAGTCGGTATAGCCTTCCAATTTTAGTTCTCCACCCCATAGACCAAGAACAATTTATTGGTCCTTCTCAACTACTTGAGGATGTCTTTCACAGCTTTCCAATGTGGAAGACCGGGGTTCGATTGATATCTACTCACTACACTTAGTGCGAAAGCCACGTCAGGACGTATAGATATCATCTCATACATGATGCTACCAATCGCATATGCATAAGGAATGCTTGTCATCGCCGCTATCTCTGCATCAGTCTTGGGAGACAGACTTGGATAGGGACACGCCATGACACATTGGTAGATGTCCTCTCTTGGACTCATCCATCGAGAGCTGCTTCACGATGGTATCAATGTATGTGGACTGGGTGAGACCAAGCAATCTTCTCGATCTATCTCAATAGACCTGTATTCCCAATACAAAAGATGCTTCACCCAAGTCCTGCATCGAGAACTTATTCACTAACCATATCTTAGTTGATTGCAACATTCCTACTTCATTCCCAATGAGTAGAATGTCATCAACATAAAGCACCAGGAATGTCACAACACTCCCACTGACCTTCTTATACATACAGGGTTCCTCAGGATTCTTAGTAAATCAAACTCTTTGATTGTACCAGCGAATCTAAGGTTCCAACTCCTAGATGCCTGCTTTAGACCATAAATAGATATCTGAAGTTTGCATACCATATGCTCACTTCCGATAGATGTAAACCCTCCAGGTTTGAGACATGTAAATCTCTTCCTTAATATCCCCATTAAGAAAGGCTGTCTTGACATCCATTTGTCATATCTCATAGTCATACCATGCAGCTATGGCTAGCAAAATCCTTATGGACTTGAACATTGCAGCTGGTGAAAAGGTTTCCTCAAAGTCAACTCCTTGTCTTTGAGTATATCCTTTTGCCACCAATCGCGCCTTGAAGGTCAATACCTTCCCATCCGTCCCAAGCCCCTATGGGAACCTTTCCCTCAGGTGGATCTATAAGATCCCACACTTGGTTCGAATGCATGGAATTCATCTCAGATTCCATAGCTTCAAGCCATTTGGATGAATCGGCATCAGATAATGCTTCCTTGAAGGTCCTTGGATCACATCCATGGTTAGGCTCGTCATGGCCCTCTTCAAGAAGCAGACCATACCTCATAGGTGGTCTCGAGACTCTCTCGGATTTTCTAGGAGCTTGAATCTCTTCTCTTGGCTCTTCGGGTGTGGGTTCTATAATTGTGGGTGTTTCTCGAACCTCTTCGAGTTCTATCATCTCCCCTCTTCTATCCAATAGAAAATTCCTTTTCCAAAAAGGCTGCATTTCTAGAAACAAACACTTTTGTTTCTTGGGGATGATAGAAGTGATATCCAACTGAATTCCTTGGATATCCCACAAAGTAACATAAAATGGATCGACTATCCAATTTATCTCCCACTACCTGCTTCATAAGCAGTGCACCCCCATATTCTAAGATAAGAATACTTAGGAGGCTTACCCATCCATATCTCATATGGTGTCTGCCTTTGAATGGACATTTAGTGGAATATCTTTCAATTTTAAGTTATAGAGATCATTTTCAAGTTCACCAGTACCAATCAAACATTCATTCATGTAAATGTTGCAAACACCTTTGCAAAATAAACAAGAATATCCATTTTTATCACAATAGAAATGGAAATAATGTTTTTCACCAAAAAGGTACAAACAAAACATCTCTTAAAAATTAACTTAAAATCATTGTTCAACAATAAGTAAACATTTCTTAAGGTCTTGGCAGCAACTCTTGCTCCATTGCCCATCCTCAAGAAGGTCACACATTCCCTAAGCTTCCTACTTCTTCCCATCACCTGTAACCCATTACAGAGATGTGAGTCATAACCGGTATCTAATACCCAAGAAGTAGAGTTAATTGAAATGTTTACTTCAATTTAGAACATACCGTTTCCAGAACTCTTCTGGGCCAGATATTCCTTGCAATTTCGCCTCCAATGTCCAGGCTTCTTGCAGTGATGACAAACATCACTAGTCTTGTCAGCCTTAACTGGTGTGGCTGCCACAACGGGATTCGGAGATTGCCTCATCAAGGGCACGTTCTTCTTGGGACGTTGGAAAGAACGCTTCTTTCCTTTCCCATGTGGATCAATCTTCGTACCAGATGAAGAACCCACATAAAGAACCAACTTCTCTTTCTTGATGGTTGATTCAAACGTAACAAGCATATTCACCAACTCCTCAAGGGTCGGCTCCATCTTGTTCATGTTGAAGTTCACCACAAAAGGATCAAATGAGCTAGGCAATGATAACAGCAACACGTCGGTGGTCAACTCCGAAGGCAAGATCATATCCATGCCAACGAGCTTATCCACGAGCCCAATCAACTTCAGGCCATGCTCATGGACCGAGGCCCCATCTCGCATGCGCATAGTGATCAGCTCCTTGACGGTAGCATGCCTAAGAGGCCGAGTCTGCTCACCAAAGAGCTCTTTGAGGTGCTTATGAATGTCAGCAGCATTCTTTGCATCCTCAAAACGCCTCTGCAGCTCATCATTCATAGAAGTCAGCATATAACACCTGGCTATAAAGTCATGGTCACATCATTCCTTGTAAGCCTGCAATTCCTCAGGAGTGCAGTCAGTCGGAGCCTCAACAAGGGGCGACTCATTCAGTGTATATGCTACCCTTTCCGAATTCAAGACGATTTTCAGGTTTCTTAGCCAAGTGAGGTAATTAGGTCCAGTTAATATGTGTTTGTCGAGTATTATGGATATCGGATTGCGAATCGAAGACATTGTCAATTTGTACTGAAAAGTAAAAACAGATAAATGTTGATGACTATTTTAAAATATTTAGTAAGATATGAAGTTTGGACTTTTACTTCATAAATATGTGCTCCCACTGTTTTGACATCTTTCACTACCCTCTAGTGAAAACGGGAAACTCCTTTCCTCAGTAGGTACGTAAGGTCCAATTAGCGAATTATGATCCCGAATAATATCAGCCAATCACAATTCCTAAAAGGTAGTTTCCAATTGCATCACAATGCAACCCTCTACGTAAACTTTTGTCTCACGTTTGATTAGGACCCAATAATATGACGTCGTTCATCTTCACGTGTCATGCCTTACCCATCGATGTTGAACCTTAATGGACGGTCGCCATGAGATCCCTCAATAATATGAGCCGAAATCATGGGAGTTCCACGTAGTTCACATCACCATGTCAATGGATGTCACAGCTTTCCGGCACCCAAAGCTCCCCCAATAATATGAGCCGAGCCCCGAGTACGGGTAGCATTCATCATGCACCCATTGTCGATGGAAGACAAGGAAATTATAAACAAATTTATAATTCCCCTTATCGGGCTTGATATTAATTTTGAATCTTATTCAAAATGAGGGTTTTTAATTTTGAAAGGTCTCATCATTAATTTTATTTTAAAAGCTCGCCATGTTTGATCGTATGTTTGCCGGATTCATGCAACTTTGTTATTATCATAATAATAACGCACATACTCATTATTTATAACATATCATGCATATATTATAAACAGTAAACAAAACAAGGATGATCAATCGCCCCAATACTAACGGACCGTGTGAGCTAAACACGGGCCTAGGTCCAATCCTAGGGAAATGCACGGGATGCAAATGCAACTATTACATAAGCTTCCAATATTAACATGTCTTCGATCTTCATAATCATCATGGCCACCATCTTCCAATCTTGATCATCCACTATACTAATATTTACAAATAAATATCCATGGCAAATAGGGATACATCTCATGGGGTGGGAACGGGCCATAAACCAAGCCCACTTTAAATTTGATAATTATTACAATCATTCAACACAAAATATCCTAGCATACACCTAGCAAATTGGGCTTGGGCTTTTGATCATCCTTCATGCATAATATCACATATCATACACCATCAATTAATTATCACAATAATTAATTGATCCAATATTATATATCTTGATCCAATGACTAACCGCCACGATTATAAACTAAATTAACAAAGTATACAAACACCTTTGTCTACTTTCAAATTAATTTATTTATAACCGAATTTCTTGTAAATCACCATTTACTATAAATATTTAAAGTCCAACTTAAAATATTTATTCCATGAGAAAATATTTGTAACTTTTGTAATTTTAAATTTAAGGGCCCAAAAACTCATTTTTCACCAAAAACATTTTTGGCCCATTTAAAATTCACAAATATGTTAGCCAGCCAATGGCCCAACAACTCAAGGCCCATGACACTTGGATATTTCAAAACACTTTTTGGAAACCCTAGTCGTCATCGCCGTCGTCGGAGCTCCGTCGCCGGATCCTGGCAACAAATTTTTTTTTTATTAAATTGATGGGGCTGTTCGGGCAGCCCAAGGGGCTGCCCTTGCTGCCTGTTTCGGGCAGCCCCTCGGGCAGCCCAAGCTGCCCGAAATGGGCAGCAACTTGCTGCCCAAAACCCGCCCCAATCCGGCCTTGAATTCGTTGCAAAATTTTGTTCTCATGCGGTTAGAAATCAATCTCAACATAAAATCTTGTAGTTGCTACACAAAATCGTAACCATAGCTTGGATACCACTTGAAAGGGGATCGGTTACGGTGACCGGAAGCGCAACGGAAGTTTAAAAATTTTAATTTTTCATCAAAAATTCGGCCACCTCATGATAATGTGTAGCAAATACAATAAACACCAAAAATTACATTCATAGTGTGTTTAGAATTGTACCTATCAATCTTAAAAGATTGATGATGGCTCCAACTTAGTTGATATACAACTAAGCTCTTCAATGGCAAGACAATCTTCAAGCTTCCTTTGAGCCCGCCTTGCTCAAATATTAAGCCCACCACCAACTAGCTAGAACCACTCTAATTTTGCACTAGAAAAATTAGAGCATTTTTCTTTGAGAAGTGTATTGTTTTCTCAACAATTGAAGAACAAAAATATGAGAGAAAAATGAATAGTATTTTCGGCACTATTCATCCTAGGAGAGAAGGAGAGACATTTTTTGGTTGTGGGAAAAGTTAAAGTAAAAAGGTTGCATGCCAAGCCTTGGTTATACAAAAAGTTGTCTCCCAACCTTTCATCTCCCCATGCACATTCTATTTGGGCTTGTAACAATTACAAGGCCCATGGACTTTTATTTAAATGTCTCAAACACATTTGAGACCATTTAACCATTACTTGATTTTACTCAAGCCCACTAGTTGTTTAATTGGGCTCTACTAGACCTAATGTTATTTAATTAATCCAACACTTGAATTAATTTAATTACTTGGACTCTACTAGGCCCACTAGTGTTTAATTAATTCAACACTTGAATTAATTTAATTTAATCCATAATAATGTTTATGAAAATCACAATTTTCAAATATATTATTCACTTGGCCAAATTTTAATTTAGGAACACTTCCATAAATTAAAATTTACATTTCTCTCATAGAAGTCATACTTCTATTTTTCTTTACACTTATAAAATCATTTATAAGTCGTTCAACACATTGAACTAGTTTCTCCTTTATAGAAGTCATACTTCTAATTTTCCTTACGCTTATAAACTCCTTTATAAGCCGTTCAACACATTGAACTATTTTTTACTTCTCAACGGGTTCTAGAAAGCCAGCACTTGTGTGGCCCTCAATGGTTCATTGATACAACTAGCCGTGGGTTCACATCTCCATGTGATTCGGACTAAACATGTCCTTATATGAGCATACCCCAATTGCTCCATTCTTACTTATCAACTCCTTGATAATAAGAACGTCAGAACTCAAGTCTGATAGTACCCAACCAATCATGTTAAACGCCTAGCAGCATCGCTTACATGATTCCCTAGGTATCAAATGATAGTGCCTGCAAGAACCATTCAATTATGGTTAGCGTACAGTGCGGTCCCTTCAACTCATATATCCCGACCGATTCGACAACCATTGGTTTATCGAGAGTTGTCAATGAATCGATACTATGTGTCATGTCATAGTTGCATCAATGGTGTAATCTATGAAACCCCTTTCATAATTACCACCATATTCTGGCCAGAGATTTCAACCTACATACACATGATAACACATAGGATATCCATACCCGAAGGTAAGCGGTGAATCCCCGACTACAATGCATCGACTCCTATATGTTTCGACATAACACCCAACCTTGCCACCTGATGACCCCATGAGAGTCGGTAAACAAGTCAAAGTGAAACGCTAGCACATAGAGTCTCAATGTTGTCCCGGGTCATAAGGACTAATGGTGTACAACCATAAACTAGGACGTTTCCACTCGATAAGTGAGAACCACTTGGAAAGTCCTTTATGGAGGGTTGTTCAGTGCACTCTACCAGGAGCACCTATCTGCATGCTCGGACATCACAATGTCCCCTACCAATGAAACATGGTACTCACATCGCAGATACTAGTCTCTAACTCAAGCGGCCTATATCCTTCTTAGTGGCGGCTGAATCGACTAGGAACCGTTTAGAATATACAGTATTCCAAATATGAGTTTCATGATACTCATCATATGAGCATCTCATATTATTTCTACCATTTGTATATTCAAGGGCTTTATCTATGCAACTAGCATGGGTATACAGATAAAGATGTGCCAAAATAATAATATCAAATATTACTAAAATAAAGATTGCTTATACATAGAGTTTCATTGTGAACACTCGGCCAACACTTGGCTCGACGGGCACCTACTCTAACATATACGTAGATGGATCCATCGATAGAGCTGATATGAAATTCATAACTAATGAACTGAATTCAGTTAAAAGAAAATGTATACATTTATGATGACATGATTTAACACGCACATGCTGGTACGATGATACATGCTATGATTATTACCATGCTTTGAAAGGACACGTTTACATATGCGATTTTTACTGCAGACACGAAATGTATGTTGATTATTCTATTTTTCACTGCTGTGTGCTACGTATATGTACTTGTTATTACTGGTACAGGTGTGTTGAGTCTTTAGACTCACTAGGCGTGTGTGATGCAGGTGTAACGCCCCGAAAAACCGTTGGCGATTGAAGAACGACGACGAACGACATTGGCTAGAAGTTCCTTGAAACCTTCAAACTTTCAAAATTTCCAATCAACTTGTGGTGAGTGTGTGTCGTGTCCTTGAGGGAAAACTTTGGTGAAATAATTCTGAAAGTGTCGTGTAAATTCAAGGGTTTGGGATGGGGTTTACAATATTTTATAGTTATTTAATCTTTAATTAAGCTTAGGCCCATTAAGTAGAGAATTTAGGCCCATTAGTGCTTAATTAGAATTTTAAAAATAGTTTTGTTTAAATAATTTTTTGAATTTATTAGCCGGGTTGCCCACTGGTTCAGTGGTTTGCTGCTGTTGTCCAGGGGCTTGGGAGGCTTGGGTTAGGCGCGGTCCAGGGAAGGGTAGGGTCATGAGGGGTCAGTGGTTAGATGGTTGGAAGAGTCCTAGGCAACTAGGAAACCCAATTCAATATGGACACTACCAACACGCACACGTGTAGAATTTTATGGCGACTTCCAGGAAGATTTTGATCGGGCCAGGGCTTGTGTTTCGGGCTGGGCTTAGATAGTAGGGTCCCTAGATGGGTTGGCTAGGTTTTGGTTCAAGGCGGCTCGGGCGTGGCTCGAGAAAATTAAGAGATGGCTCGGTGTGTTCGATAAGGTGTCAAAAACGAAAATATAACCAAGTTTCCCTTATTTTTCATGCAAAACATAATTAAATAAATACTATGGTGTGATAGATGTTTGAAGGAAAGAATATGGCGTACCTTTGCGTATTTTACGCACTAAAAACCGTTGGCGATTGAAGAACGGCGACGAACGACCTTGGCTAGAAGTTCCTTGAAACCTTCAAACTTTCAAAATTTCCTATCAACTTGTGGTGAGTGTGTGCCGTGTCCTTGAGGGAAAACATTGTTGAAATAATTCTGAAAGTGGCGTGTAAATTCAAGGGTTTGGGATGGGGTTTACAATATTTTATGTTAATTAATCTTTAATTAAGCTTAGGCCCATTAAGTAGATAATTTAGGTCCATTAGTGCTTAATTAGAATTTTAAAAATAGTTTTGTTTAAATAATTTTGTGAATTTATTAGCCGGGTTGCCAAAACATTCGTATTTTTGTTGAAAAACCAACACCGATAAAATTTGCGCCCCGGCGTATAAAATCACCTCAAAACCCCTTATTTTCAAAAATAATAAAAAACATCAACCATATTTTTAAATAATTAAAAACAATTATTTAATAAAAACATTTTCTATTTTTCAGCCCTCAGTCTCCGTTCCTCGATCGCAACTCGCATAACCTTTAAAAATACATTTTTAATGCAATAACATAGAAAATATGTTTTTAAACATGTCAATATGCACCACATAATTAATTAATGCAACTAAAACATTTAAATAAAATACAACAGAATTTAATATTTAAATGCATGTGGTTCACTGAACCTTTAAATTTTCGGGGCGTTACAGCAGGTGAGCTTCATGATGAGGAGACTGGAGGTACCGAACTTTGACTAGGCAAGGCCTGGTGCGGCGACACGACCCGAGGACCGCATGTTTTCTGCATTATGATTTATGAAATTGAAAGGAGATGAATGTTTTTATATGTTGATGATTTTAAGATTTTTAACCGTTTATGTTTACGTATGATTTTGGATGAGATTTTAAACCGCGCTATTTTTATGGTCAAATAAATTTGATTATTTTAAATGTAAATTTATAAATGCGAGTTTTTTTAAAAAATATATATATTCTGCACTTTTAAAAAAGGTAGACGTTAGAGTTGGTATCAGAGCCAACCTCTCCTAGTACGCTGTGGTTCAATCACGAATCAAGCCGAAGCTGGTGGGCATGTGAGGCCCGGGGCTGAAGAGGGCGGGGGTGATTGCCGGTACCATGAGGTTGCACGGACAATGAGCGGCTCCTGGCAGGCTTCTAGGTGAAGGGAACATGAATGAACCGATCTTACACCAGAAGGAGAGGGATTCCAAAACTGTTCAGGTATGAGACTGTGCAGTTGAGGGGGCTTAAAATATTTGATTGTACTAATCATATCAAGAAGGTGCATCAATGTTCTCCAAGATAGACCTCCAATCCGGATATCATCAGCTGAAAGTGAGGGAGTCAGATGTGCATAAGACAGTCTTCCGGACGCGTTATGGGCACTATGAGTTTTTGGTGATGCCCCTCATTTCGACAAACGCGGTAGCAATCTTCATGGATCTCATGAATCGAGTGTTTTAGCAATATTTAGATCATTTCGTCATAGTTTTCATTGACGATATTTTGATCTATTCAAAGAACATGGAGGATCACATGCAGCATCTGAGGACAATATTGCAAACTCTACAGGATAGACGACTGTATCTCAAGTTCAGCAAATGTGAGTTCTGGCTTGACAGGGTGGCATTCTTGGGCCACATTATATCTCACGATGTCATAGAGGTCGACCCCAGCAAGGTAGAGGCAGTCAGAGATTGGCCAATTCCTTAGATTCTGACAGAGATCTGTTGTTTCTTGGGATTGGTAGGCTATTACAGGAAGTTCATCCAGAACTTCTCTTATATTGTGGTGCCTATGACCACATTGACAAAGATGAATGCCAAGTTTATCAGGGGACCCGAGTGTCAGGAGAGCATTGACTGACTGAAGCTAGCATTGGCCACTGCACCAGTACTAGCTATGCCGTCAGGGCAGGGAGAGTTTGTGGTCTATACAGATGCATCTAAGCTTGGATTGGGTGCAATTCTGATACAGCAGGACAGAGTATAAGCTTAAGCATCCAGACAGTTGAAGGTTCATCAGCAGAACTGTGAGCCCTCTGACCTCTTTAAATAAAATACACAGCGGAAATTAAAATTTTCTTTAAAAATATGGAAGGAGTTTCAAAATACATTTCTTTAAACATATTTACAAAATAATAATACATGATCATTCGAATGACATAACAAAATACAAAACATCATTCCTATGATCATGCCAAAATCTTCCTTACAACAGTGTATGCATATGACCCCCTGTCCACAGTCAACGTCCCGGGCCTCTACTCTGATCTGCATCACATGAAATAACTGAAATGAGAATAAATCTCAGCAAGTGGAACTCTTACATAGCAATGAACATATACTCTGTAAAACATAGCTTTGACATCATAAATACCATCATCTCTGAAACATGAATACTGTAGCAATAGCATAGCAATAACATAGCAATAAGATGGTATTTCTCTTTACTCTGGTTGGATTGATATCAATAGTATCTCTGCTCTGGGGTGCTCGTATCCCAAATCGATATAAACCGATAACTCTGAGGGATATAAGCCTATGGTCGTTGATCAACTAATTGCATGCAATCTCTGACTATATATCTATCAATCCAATAAAACATTTAAACTCTTTCTATTTGGCATTTAAACAACACTTTAGAAACTATACTCTTTGTATTCCCTTTGAACAATTGAGACATCAAATGCCTCCAATATATATAACAATTGAATCAATACATACTATGGATCAAATGGAAGGGAATATCACAATAAAACCTTTGAAACACAATACATATATATACATGTGAGCACAAGGGATGAAATTCCACTTACAAACCACAATAACACCTTGATATAACTCTTGGTACACCACCTACAACAATAATCCATAAATAACACCAATATCAACTCTATATCCAAAAACTCAAGTCAAATAATCCATTAAACCATCAAAGCATCCACCTATAACATCTCATCTTCCAAAACCATGAAAGAACACAACCAAAAACTTACCTTAGCTTCCTAGCACCAAGGAGAACCACAATCTCAAGTCGAAAATCGAACTAGATCCACGAATCGAAGATAGGAAATGTAGTATCCCGATGCCTAATTTGAGTTAATTATTGGATTAAATATTATTTCGGTGGGATCGGAAGGACCGATCAGGGTTCGGATCGTCCGAAGACAGGTGGCTGGACACGTGGAAGACATGCAAGGTTCGGATCGTCCGATCAGGGTTCGGATCGTCCGAAGACAGGTGGCTGGACACGTGGAAGACATGCAGGATTCGGATCGTCCGATCAGGGTTCGGATCGTCCGAAGTGTGCCGGATCGGATCGTCCGAAGTGGGTCGGATCTACCGATCGTTGTCTATAAATAGAGGCACGAGGCTTCATTTGTTACTCGCCAATTCCGAGTGTTCCAGAGCGTTTTAGTCGTTTCTGATGGGTTTCTAGTCTTTTCCCGAGGTTTAGGCACTAGCGGGGAGCTACTGGTTTTGTAGCGGAGCTGTGCTCTAGTTGGGAGCTAGCGGCATCAGTGGGCTGACTACGGACGCAGGCTTGATTCTAGGGCTGATTGCTAGGATCTACTGGTTTGAGGTACGAAAGTACTATCCGAGATAGCAGGATTGAGTATACTTTGCTATGTGTTGCATGTTTATATGTTGCATTATTATCTGTCATATGATGCATGGTTTATTATGCGGCATTTGCATAATCATGTTGAGCCTGATTATCTTTGAGATAGCCTGTTGAGAGGGTGCTCAGCCCTCGTTTGTTGTGGATGGTTGGACCCCGTTGGCCGACGGTGGTCAGGTCACCGGTATATCCACAGGTTTATTTTGGTATGGGAGCCACCTCCTGGTGCGACGGCGCAGAGTGCTACATACCTTGACGTCATTTACCTGAGCAGTATTTCGTTATACCCAGATCCTGGTATCCAGTACATTTTGCATACATGCATGTCATAGTCTTGTATACTCATGCTTTCGGTGCTGAGCGTTTTATGCTCACGTCCTCGGTTTATCTCTGTTTTGGACACCCTATTCGATGGGGCAGGTCTCAGGTTGGACGGTCCAGGAGGGAGTGGACAGGGAGCTGGCAGAGGTTGACCTGTAGTTGTTGGTATTTGTTCTTGGTATTTAGTTCGATCTGGTTGTTTAAGTATTTTGTACTTACAGATTCGATTGGGTTGTATTACTGTTTTTCCGCTGTATTACCTGATTCAGTTTTAAATGTTAATTTTGCATGCTTAAGTTCTGATTAGTAGGTGATTCTGGAACGGGTCACTACATTTATGGTATCAGAGCATGCATTAAGATTTTGGGATTAGAACTGTTCTTTTGGGTTTAATCTCTGGTAACTTTTCTAGCTAAGAGATGTCTGGTTTTGACGACGATGCTAGTAGTCATGGCAGCATTGGACGCTGGGGAGACCGCGACGATCGGGAGCGTCGTCGAGAGCATCGAGAACGTCGTCAACACCGTCGTGGTGAGCCTCGGAGTTTTAGTATGCATCGGTTCTTGCAGATGGGGCCGAAACCTCTTTCGGGCGGTGAGACTCCGGAAGTTGCGGAGAACTGGCTTGAGAGGATGGAGAGCTGCTTCAAGACTTTTCAGTGCTCGGAGGAACAGCAGATTGATACCCTTGATTTCTTGCTGGAGGGTGGTGCGCGCAAGTGGTGGAGGTCTACCTCTGCACCGATAGTTCAGCGACAGGGTCGAGTTCTTTGTGCCGATTTCCGAGCCGCTTTCATGCTGCTTTACTTTCCGCCAGTTCTGCAGACCAAGGCGATTGAGTTGATCAATCTGAAGCAGGGAAGTTTGTCTGTTGATGAGTATCAGCAGAAGTTCTTTGAGTTGCTTCCGTATGTTCCACATGTCAGTGACAATGCTAGGGCCATGTATAACCATTTTCTCCAGGGCCTCAATCAGGAGATTTTTGATCGGGTTGTTGTCTGCGATGATCCGACATCGTATGAGGGCCTTGTGAACCGTTGTCGCCAGGCTGAGGGCAGTTTGCTGAGAGGTCGAGCCATGCAGTCTGCTCGTCCTACTAGTTCTTTGGGTCCCCGCGCCCAAGCATTCAAGAAGGCTGGATCTACTTCTTCTTCCTCTGGATCTGGAGGAGTTCACCATTTTGGGAAGAAGAAGGGCCCGTGTCAGCATTGCGGGAAGGATCATCCGACGGAGCGTTGTCGCAAAGTTGCGGGTGTTTGTTACAAGTGCGGTGAGATGGGCCACATGAAGAGAGATTGTCCACAGATGGGCGGAGGATCAGGATCTGGTTCTCAGGCTTCAGTTCATCAGAGGCCACAGCAGGGACAGTCTACTCAGGGTTCTAACCTCCGACCGCGTACTCAAGGGCAGGTCTTTGCTCTTAACCAGGATCAGGCTGCTGAGGAGAACGACAGAGTTATCGCAGGTGTTTTTTTTATTATGTGGATTACCTGCTTACGTTCTCATTGATACTGGTGCATCACATTCATTCATATCTGCGAGATTTGCTAAGCGTCATGCATTACCTTTCACTTCTTTGGACGTTGTGGTATCTGTTTCCACACCGATGGGTCATTCGGTGCTAGCTAAACGCCTAGTTTTGGGTTGTCCTCTAGAGTTTGAGGGTAATGTTTTAACTGCTAATTTGATGATTCTTGCGATGGAGGATTTTGATTGCATTCTGGGAATAGATGTGCTGACTGTGTTTAGAGCTACTGTGGACTGTTATCAGAAGTTTGTGCATTTTCGTCCAGTTGAGGGCGACAGTTGGTTTTTCTATGGAGAGGGAGCGCGACCCCCGATGCCTGTGGTTTCTGCTCTGAAAGCCTGTCGTGCTTTAGAGTCGGGCGGGGAAGGCTACCTTATCTATGCTATTGATTCGTCCGCAGATAGTGTCGGTATCAGCGACATTCCAGTGGTTTGCGATTTTCCGGATGTTTTTCCCGAGGAGATTCCTGGTTTTCCTCCCGTTCGGGAAGTGGATTTCGGCATTGATTTAGTGCCAGGCACGGCACCAATCTCTAAAGCTCCTTATCGTTTAGCTCCATCAGAGATGCAAGAATTAAAACAGCAGTTGCAGGATCTTCTTGACAAGGGGTATATTCGACCCAGTGTGTCCCCGTGGGGAGCACAAGTTCTTTTTGTCAAAAAGAAGGATGGTTCTATGCGGCTCTGCATAGATTATCGGCAGTTGAATCGTGCTACGATAAAGAATAAGTATCCGTTGCCACGGATTGATGATTTATTTGATCAACTGCAAGGTACCTCTGTGTATTCCAAGATTGATTTAAGGTCTGGTTATCATCAGCTTCGGGTTCATCAGGGAGATATATCGAAGACTGCATTCAGGACCCGGTATGGGCATTATGAGTTTCTGGTTATGCCTTTTGGGGTGACGAATGCACCAGCAGTTTTTATGGATCTGATGAATCGGGTATTTCGGGATTTCTTGGATAAGTTTGTTGTGGTGTTTATAGATGATATTTTAATCTATTCGCATGATCAGCAAGAGCACGTACAACACTTAAGGATTATTTTACAGACACTTCGCGAGAATCAGCTTTATGCGAAGTTGAGTAAATGTGAGTTTTGGATTGACAGGGTTGTATTCCTTGGTCATGTCATTTCTAGCAAGGGAGTTTCAGTTGACCCGAGCAAGGTGGAAGCGGTATTGAACTGGTCGCGTCCGACGACAGTAGCCGAGATCCGCAGTTTTCTGGGATTGGCTGGGTATTATCGCCGTTTCATTGTCAACTTCTCTCAGGTTGCTAAGCCACTCACTCAGCTCACTCGGAAAGATGTTTCATTTGAGTGGACATCAGAGTGCGAAGAGAGTTTCTTGGAACTTCGCAGACGTTTGACATCTGCGCCTATTTTTGGCTTTACCATCTGGATCTGGTGGTTTCAGTGTTTACACCGATGCCTCTTTACAGGGACTAGGGTGTGTTCTGATGCAGAATGAGCATGTGATTGCTTATGCGTCGAGACAGTTGAAGCCTCATGAGGAAAACTATCCTGTTCATGATCTGGAATTAGCAGCGATCGTTTTTGCTTTGAAAATCTGGCGCCATTATCTGTATGGTGAGCGATTTGAGATTTTCACTGATCATAAGAGTTTGAAGTATCTGTTCACTCAGGCTGAGTTGAACATGCGTCAGCGTCGTTGGATGGATCTACTCAAGGATTATGATTGTGAGATCAAGTATCATCCAGGATCTGCGAATCTCACGGCCGATGCTCTTAGTCGCAAGGTGAGATTGTCTGCTCTTCAGACTTGTGCTGTATCTGAGATTATTCAGGATTTCTGTTCGATGGGATTCAATTGTAAACATCGGAAGGGAACGGAGAGTATCCGTGTAGCTACTATTTTGTCTGAGCCGGTTTTGTATTCTCGGATTAGAGATGCTCAGATGTCTGATTCTAAGGTTCAGAAATTAGCTCGGTTGGCTGATGGAGATAATAATTCTGGATTCCACTATCAGTTCAAGGGTCTTTTGTGCTTATCTGGTCGTGTTGTTATACCGGAAGATGACACTTTGAGGGAGGAGATTTTATCCCAGGCTCATCGTAGCAAGTTGAGTGTTCATCCGGGGAGCAACAAGATGTATAAGGATTTGAGGACTCGACTTTGGTGGAAAGGTATGAAACGTAATGTTTATCAGTATGTCTCCAAGTGCCTAGTCTGTCAGCAGGTGAAGGCTGAGTATCGACGACCTGGAGGTTTGTTGCAGAATCTTCCTATTCCGGAGTGGAAGTGGGAGCATATCACGATGGACTTCGTGACTCACTTGCCTATGTCTGTGGGGAATAGAGATGCTATCTGGGTGGTAGTGGATCGGCTTACTAAGTCTGCCCATTTTCTTCCGTATAACAGAGATTTCACTTTCGATCGGATGGCACAGTTGTACATTCAAGAGATTGTACGGTTTCATGGTGTGCCCATGAGTATCGTTAGTGACAGAGATCCTCGATTTACATCTAGATTTTGGGGCAGCTTTCAGCAAGCTTTGGGCACTACCTTGAGTTTGAGTACTGCATATCACCCAGAGACTGACGGTCAGTCAGAGAGGACTATTCGTACTCTTGAGGATATGTTGAGATCTTGTGTGATGGATTTCGGGCTAGCTTGGCAGGATCATCTGCCACTGATAGAGTATGCATACAACAACAGTTTTCATAGGATTATTGGTATGTCTCCGTTTGAAGCATTGTATGGTCGACGTTGTCGTACTCCTCTGTTCTGGGAGGAAGTCGGAGAACGACAGGTCGAGGGTCCAGAATTGATTCAGCAGGCCATGGACAAAGTTCTTGTGATCAAACAGCGGATTAAGACTGCTCAGGATCGGCAAGCGAGTTATGCGAGCACCAAGCGCAGACCTCTTCATTTTGATGCAGGCGAGAAAGTGTTTCTCAAGGTATCACCTTTTCGGAGGATTCTGAGATTTGGACTCAAGGGTAAGCTATCTCCGAGATTCATTGGTCCTTTTGAGATCTTAGAATGTGTGGGAGATTTGGCCTACAGATTAGCTTTGCCACCGTATCTGTCTAGTGTTCACAATGTGTTTCATGTGTCTTTGTTGAGACGATACGTAGCGGATGAGTCTCATGTTTTGCATCCGACAGAAGTTCAGCTGAATTCGGATTTGTCTTTTGTGGAAAGACCGGTTTCGATCTTAGACCGGAAGGATAAGGTACTGCGGAATAAGACTATTCCTCTTGTCTTAGTGCAGTGGCAGCGCCGAGGTACTGAAGAAGCTACTTGGGAACTAGAGAGTCGTATGCGGTCAGAGCATCCAGAGTTGTTCTAGTTGTAGTATTTTCAGTTATGATTGTAATTTCAGTTGTACTTTCAGTTGTAATTCATTCTTAAGTTGAATGTATTGTTGTTCAAAATTGTCATTTTTCAGACTCGATTTCGCGGACGAAATCCTTTTTAGGGGGGGAGAATGTAGTATCCCGATGCCTAATTTGAGTTAATTATTGGATTAAATATTATTTCGGTGGGATCGGAAGGACCGATCAGGGTTCGGATCGTCCGACCAGGGCTCGGATCGTCCGAAGACAGGTGGCTGGACACGTGGAAGACATGCAAGGTTCGGATCGTCCGATCAGGGTTCGGATCGTCCGAAGACAGGTGGCTGGACACGTGGAAGACATGCAGGATTCGGATCGTCCGATCAGGGTTCGGATCATCCGAAGTGTGCCGGATCGGATCGTCCGAAGTGGGTCGGATCTACCGATCGTTGTCTATAAATAGAGGCACGAGGCTTCATTTGTTACTCGCCAATTCCGAGTGTTCCAGAGCGTTTTAGTCGTTTCTGATGGGTTTCTAGTCTTTTCCCGAGGTTTAGGCACTAGCGGGGAGCTACTGGTTTTGTAGCGGAGCTGTGCTCTAGTTGGGAGCTAGCGGCATCAGTGGGCTGACTACGGACGCAGGCTTGATTCTAGGGCTGATTGCTAGGATCTACTGGTTTGAGGTACGAAAGTACTATCCGAGATAGCAGGATTGAGTATACTTTGCTATGTGTTGCATGTTTATATGTTGCATTATTATCTGTCATATGATGCATGGTTTATTATGCGGCATTTGCATAATCATGTTGAGCCTGATTATCTTTGAGATAGCCTGTTGAGAGGGTGCTCAGCCCTCGTTTGTTGTGGATGGTTGGACCCCGTTGGCCGACGGTGGTCAGGTCACCGGTATATCCACAGGTTTATTTTGGTATGGGAGCCACCTCCTGGTGCGACGGCGCAGAGTGCTACATACCTTGACGTCATTTACCTGAGCAGTATTTCGTTATACCCAGATCCTGGTATCCAGTACATTTTGCATACATGCATGTCATAGTCTTGTATACTCATGCTTTCGGTGCTGAGCGTTTTATGCTCACGTCCTCGGTTTATCTCTGTTTTGGACACCCTATTCGATGGGGCAGGTCTCAGGTTGGACGGTCCAGGAGGGAGTGGACAGGGAGCTGGCAGAGGTTGACCTGTAGTTGTTGGTATTTGTTCTTGGTATTTAGTTCGATCTGGTTGTTTAAGTATTTTGTACTTACAGATTCGATTGGGTTGTATTACTGTTTTTCCGCTGTATTACCTGATTCAGTTTTAAATGTTAATTTTGCATGCTTAAGTTCTGATTAGTAGGTGATTCTGGAACGGGTCACTACAGGAAACAAAAGAAATGGAAGAAAACCCTTACAAATGGAGAGAAAATCGGACAAGAGAAGGAAGGAAGAGGATAAGGTATGGCTAACAACTCCAAAAAGTAACTAAATATCTCGCCCATACCTAGACCGCGGGTGCGCTGCTACAAGCACCGCGGGTGCGCCTAGCTCACGGCACAACACAATAAAATCCATGCACGATGACCGCGGGTGCGGTCTCACAAATACCGCGGGTGCGGTCCTTGCACTACCGCGGGTGCGGTCTTGCCACGGCTTCCCAACTCCAAAATCATGAATAGTACACCGCGGGGGCACTCCTCTAAGAGCGCGGGTGCACTCTGGCCACGGAAAAGAACAAAACTCAACCAACTAAAATCCATCCGGAACTCTGAAACGAACAACCAACAACAACTAACACCTGAAGAACAATAATAACCAAGCCATAAAACAATAATACCAACTAAACTATAACCCATAACACAACTCTAATCATCTAATCACAAAACCCAAATAAACAAGTAAAGCTTAAACCGTACCGTACACCGGGCTCGGCTATTACAATCTCCCCTCCTTAGAGGAATTTCGTCCGCGAAATTGACGTCACTGCTCGAACAACTCAGGATACTTCTCTCTCATCTCATCCTCTGGTTCCCACGTATCCTCTTCGATCAAATGATTCCTCCAAAGGACTTTAACAATGCCGATCTCTTTGTTCCTCAAAACTCTAACTCTGCGATCCAGAATTTGAATCGGAATCTCTTGTTAAGTCAAATTCGGCATCAAGTCCAATGGCTCGTGGTGAAGAACATGGGAAGGATTCGCAATATACTTCCTGAGCATCGAAAAATGAAACACATTGTGAACTCTGTCAAGATCTGGCGGTAGGGCTAATCTGTAGGCTTGATCACCAACTCTGTCCAATATCTCAAATGGACCAATAAACCTCGGGCTCAACTTACCCTTCTTGCCAAACCTCATCACACCCTTGAGAGGTGCTATCTTCAAAAACACGTGATCGCCAACCTCGAACTGGAAAGGCCTACGACGAACATCTGCATAGCTCTTCTGTCTCGACTGCGCAGTCTTCATCCTCTCACGGATAACCGCAACAACATCTGCTGTCTGTTGGACCAACTCTGGACCCAACATCTTCCTCTCACCAACCTCATCCCAATACAAGGGAGATCTGCACTTCCTGCCATAAAGTGCCTCATACGGTGCCATGCCAATCGTCGCCTGGTAACTGTTATTGTACGTGAATTCTACCAAAGGCAACTTAGCATCCCAGCTACCTGGATAATCAATAGTACAAGCTCTGAGCATATCCTCTAGAATCTCAATGACTCTCTCTAATTGACCGTCGCTCTCAGGGTGATAAGCTGTACTAAACGCTAACCGCGAACCCATAGCTCTGTGCAAACTTTTCCAAAACTCTGAAGTAAACCTGGGGTCACGATCAGACACAATCGACACAGGCACACCATGAAGTCTAACAATCTCTGCTATGTAATCTTCGGCATACTGGTTCATGGAATACGTCGTCTTGACTGGGAGAAAATGCGCTGACTTGGTCAATCGATCAACGATAACCCAAATGGAATTGAAACCTCTCTGCACTCTGGGAAGACCAGTCACGAAATCCATCGTAATATGCTCCCACTTCCACTGAGGAATCGACAATGACAACAATGTCCCAGCAGGTCTCTGGTGCTCAATCTTCACCTGCTGACAAGTAAGGCACTGAGAAATGAACATAACAACATCTTTCTTCATACCTGGCCACCAGTAGAGTCGACGAAGATCCTGATACATCTTCGTACTGCCTGGATGAATCGAATATGGCGCGGTATGAGCCTCTGTCAGAATATCTCGTCGAATATCATCGCCAATAGGAACACAGATACGGCCTCTAAAAGTCACCAAACCGTCTCCATTCAAACCAAACTCTGAGTTACCTCTCTCCTCTGCTCTAGCTCTCAACTCTGTCAACTGAACATCGTCAGTCTGCTCTCTACGGATCCTGTCCGTCAATGTAGCCCGAATGACCAACGCTGAAAGGCGAGCAATAGTCCCCGGAAATACCAAAGCAATCTCCTCTCTCTGCAAATCCATCAACAATGGCCTCTGGATCAAAGAACTCAAGGAAGAACTCGACTTACGACTCAAAGCATCAGCCACAACATTCGCCTTCCCTGGGTGATAACTGATAGTCACATCATAATCTTTGAAAAGCTCTAACCACCTCCTCTGCCGCATATTGAGCTCTTTCTGAGAAAACAGATACTTCAAACTCTTGTGGTCTGTGAAGATATCACACTTTTCGCCATACAAGTAATGTCTCCAGATTTTCAGGGCGAAAACTATAGCTGCCAGCTCTAAATCATGCGTCGGATAATTCCTCTCGTAATCCTTCAACTGGCGAGAAGCATAAGCAATGACCTTACCTCTCTGCATCAGCACTGCACCAAGGCCTTTCTTCGACGCATCGGTAAAGACAACAAAATCCTCTGAACCACTAGGCAATGAAAGAACAGGAGCTGTCGTCAATCTATTCTTCAACTCCTGAAATGCACTCTGGCAATCAATGGACCACTCGAACTTCACAGTCTTCCTCGTCAGATTGGACAATGGCAGGGCAATCTTGGAAAAATCTGAAATGAAACGACGATAATAACCCGCCAAACCAAGGAAACTGCGTACCTCTGAGACAGTGGTAGGAATAGGCCACTTCTGAATCGCCTCTATCTTCACTGGATCAACGGCAATGCCATCCTTCGAAACGACATGGCCTAGAAAAGAAATCTGATCCAACCAAAACTCACACTTCTTCAACTTGGCAAACAGCCTCCTCTCTCTCAACAACTGAAGCACAACTCTGAGATGCTCTGCATGAAGCTCTCTGGTCTTGGAATAGATCAGGATGTCGTCGATGAAGACAATGACGAAGCTATCCAAGAACGGCTTGAACACTCGGTTCATCAGGTCCAAGA
The DNA here is from genome assembly GCF_022965805.1 of Primulina eburnea. Taxonomy (NCBI): domain Eukaryota; kingdom Viridiplantae; phylum Streptophyta; class Magnoliopsida; order Lamiales; family Gesneriaceae; genus Primulina; species Primulina eburnea. The sequence goes on from NW_027330812.1 coordinate 519,037, forward strand.
AGACTGAAGGGGCATTGGTCAGACCAAAAGACATCACGAGAAACTCATATTGACCATACCTGGTCCTGAATGCCGTCTTAGGGATATCAGACTCCCTAACCTTCAACTGATAGTAGCCAGACCGAAGATCAATCTTCGAAAAGACAGTAGCACCATGAAGCTGGTCAAATAGATCGTCAATCCGTGGCAACGGATACTTGTTCTTGACAGTCACTTTGTTGAGCTCTCTGTAGTCGATACACAGCCGCAACGACCTATCTTTCTTCTTAACAAATAGAACCGGAGCTCCCCAAGGCGAAGAACTCGGACGAATAAAACCCTTGTCTAGAAGATCCTGCAACTGCATCTTCAACTCCTTCATCTCGGTAGGGGCCATCCTGTACGGAGCCTTAGAAATAGGAACCGTACCTGGAGCTAAATCAATAACGAACTCAACATCTCTGTCCGGCGGCAAACCCGGAACATCATCCTCAAACACATCGGCAAACTCCCTCACAACATCAATATCATCAATATTCAACTTAACCATACCATCCACATCCACAATAGAAGCAAGAAACCCATCGCAACCTCTACACAACAATCTCTCAGCCTCAAGACATGAAATAAAAGGAAGGACCAGCGAAGTACCTGCACTGGCGAGCGAACCTCCCTTATTGCTATCATCTTCCTTCGTCATCGTAAAGATGCGACCCTGCACCTTCTCTTGGCTAGCTCCTCTTGGACAATCTCGGGCAATGTGGCCTGCCGTGCCACAACGATAACAAGAATGAGTGCCAAATCTGCACTCTCCCCTATGATGTCTCCCACACTTGGGACACAAAGGCTTCTCGGGATCAGATGGAGCAACTGGAACTGCCGGTGGTCTAGGATTCGAATCCATCTTGCCCTTCCCCTTGAATCGATCTCTGCCTCTCTGAGCAATGGCCTGGTGTCTCGCTTGCCTTTCCCGGGCAATGTCCTTCTCGTCCTGCTCGGCCAACAAAGCTTTGGACACGATCTCCTTGAAAGTCACGGCCTTGGACATGTTGATATCACGACGAATCTCAGCTCTAAGGCCTCGAATGAAATGAGCGCCTTTATCTTTGTCGTTGGAAGCAATGTACGGAGCAAACAAGAAACCCTCCTCAAACTTCAGAATATACTCATCAACGTTCAAGCTCCCCTGCCGAAGCTCCAAGAACTCCGAAACCTTCCTCGCTCGAAGTGCGTCGGGGAAATACTTGTCATAGAACAAGTCTGTGAACTCTGACCACTTCAATGTCGAGACATCAACTCCTACTTTGGTCGCATTCCACCAAATGCTAGCAGCTTTAACCAACATGAATACAGCACAGCTGATACGGTCTCTGTCCTCATAGTGGAGATGATCGAAGATTGCCTCTAAAGCCTTGATCCACTCTACAGCAACTAAAGGATCGGTGCTCCCTGAAAATTCCGGCGGATCCATCCTCTTGAAAGCAGAAAATATGGCATCAGTGCCAACAGCCTGAGCTACTTGGCCTCTCACTTGGCCTCTACCCTGTCCTGCTCCTTGCAATCGGAGCAACTGCTGGATCTGCTCGCTATGGACCTTGGCCTGCTCCTTAAGCAACTTGCCGAACTCGTCGACAACTCTCGAGGAAGAACTATCCTCACCCTCAACTGCTTTCCTCTTAGGTGGCATCCTTTACTCTACAATAAGCTCACAAAAGACATATCAATATATAACAATGGATAGATGCAAGAAAACATACCCGGACAGTTGAAAGTAGACGAAGTCATATGCATTGGTCCGAAGAACACCGCTCTGATACCACTAAATGTGAGCCCTCTGACCTCTTTAAATAAAATACACAGCGGAAATTAAATTTTCTTTAAAAATATGGAAGGAGTTTCAAAATACATTTCTTTAAACATCTTTATAAAATAATAATAATACATGATCATTCGAATGACATAACAAAATACAAAACATCATTCCTATGATCATGCCAAAATCTTCCTTCCAACAGTGTATGCATATGACCCCCTGTCCACAGTCAACGTCCCGGGCCTCTACTCTGATCTGCATCACATGAAATAACTGAAATGATAATAAATCTCAGCAAGTGGAACTCTTACATAGCAATGAACATATACTCTGTAAAACATAGCTTTGAAATCATAAATACCATCATCTCTGAAACATGAATACTGTAGCAATAGCATAGCAATAACATAGCAATAAGATGGTATTTCTCTTTACTCTGGTTGGATTGATATCAACAGTATCTCTGCTCTGGGGTGCTCGTATCCCAAATCGATATAAACTGATAACTCTGAGGGATATAAGCCTATGGTCGTTGATCAACTAATTGCATGCAATCTCTGACTATATATCTATCAATCCAATAAAACATTTAAACTCTTTCTCTTTGGCATTTAAACAACACTTTAGAAACTATACTCTTTTTATTTCCTTTGAACAATTGAGACATCAAATGCCTCCAATATATATAACAATTGAATCAATACATACTATGGATCAAATGGAAGGGAATATCACAATAAAACCTTTGAAACACAATACATATATATACATGTGAGCACAAGGGATGAAATTCCACTTACAAACCACAATAACACCTTGATATAACTCTTGGTACACCACCTACAACAATAATCCATAAATAACACCAATATCAACTCTATATCCAAAAACTCAAGTCAAATAATCCATTAAACCATCAAAGCATCCACCTATAACATCTCATCTTCCAAACCATGAAAGAACACAACCAAAAACTTACCTTAGCTTCCTAGCACCAAGGAGAACCACAATCTCAAGTAGAAAATCGAACTAGATCCACGAATCGAAGATAGGAAACAAAAGAAATGGAAGAAAACCCTTACAAATGGAGAGAAAATCGGACAAGAGAAGGAAGGAAGAGGATAAGGTATGGCCAACAACTCCAAAAAGTAACTAAATATCTCGCCCATACCTAGACTGCGGGTGCGCTGCTAAAAGCACCGCGGGTGCGCCTAGCTCACGGCACAACACAATAAAATCCATGCACGATGACCGCGGGTGCGGTCTCACAAATACCGCGGGTGCGGTCCTTGCACTACCGCTGGTGCGGTCTTGCCACGGCTTCCCAACTCCAAAATCATGAATAGTACACCGCGGGGGCACTCCTCTAAGAGCGCGGGTGCACTCTGGCCACGGCAAAGAACAAAACTCAACAAACTAAAATCGATCGGAACTCTGAAACAAACAACCAACAACAACTAACACCTGAAGAACAATAATAACCAAGCCATAAAACAATAATACCAACTAAACTATAACCCATAACACAACTCTAATCATCTAATCACAAAACGCAAATAAACAAGTAAAGCTTAAACCGTACCGTACACCGGGCTCGGCTATTACAAGAACTATCCAACTCATGACCTCGAGCTAGCCGCAGTATTATTCACCCTGAAGATCTGGAGACACTATCTGTACGGGGAGAAGTGCAGGATTTTTGCCAGATCATAAGTTCCTGAAGTACTTCTTATCACAGAAGGAACTAAACATTCGACAGAGAAGATGGCTTGAGCTGGTGAAGGACTATGATTGCGACAGTAACTACCATCCGTGTAAGGCTAATGTGGTTGCAGACGCTCTGAGCAGGAAGCATGCTGTGCTTGGCCATCTAGCAACATGGATGCAAAGCTTTCGATTTTTCCTTCATGTTTCATTTAAATTTTTATGTTGCTCACGTTTTTTTCTTTTCTTCAGTCTGTGCAAGGGGCTGCGGTTATGGTTGGCTTAGGGACTGAACGTGATGTTCAGAGGTTGTCTTGAGGGGTAGAACCATAGCTTGGGCTGTAGGTTGAAGTGCCGTGAGGAAGCTGTTGTACCTGTTGGGTGGGTGGTTTGTAAGAGATTGTGTTGTTGGGTTGGGGAACGACTGTGCAATGGGTGAACCGAGGCTTGAGCCAGGCCGTGTGGGGTCTGAGTAAAAGCTAAGGATGGCTGGAAGCCTGCTGAAATCAACCCTGCACTCGAGCGAGCATGCCTAGGATATGGAGTCGCGTTTTGTGGTTTTGGAGGGTGAGTGGTTTATAGCAATTTCCAGCATGGATGGAGGCGGGTCCGTGGGTCTGGTATGTACATTAGGATCTGGTCTAGGTCTTAGATGGTTGGGCTCGTGACTGGTGCGAGCTGGTGCGAGCCTAGGAGTGTTAGAAGTCGAGTGGTTCGTGGGAGAGTAGAGATGGGAATAGCCGATGATATCCAGCAGGTTTGTGGTCCTTTAGGAAATGTTTAAGGGTTGGGTCTTAATGTTTTAAGACCTTTTAATAGTTTCCAAGATATGACAAAAAGTTGGGAAAAATTCAGTTAAGTTTCGAGTCGATTCGGGTTAAAACCGGGACCCCGGTCCAAGTTTTAAAACGAATCGGTTAAGTTTTGAGCTCGAGTTTACATCTATGAATGCTTTTAAATATATTTTGGGATATTTTTAGGAGTTTGGTAAGCTTCGGATCAAAATAATGAGTTTTGGAATTATCCGGGATTTAATCACCGCACGAAACATTAATTAAAGTATTAATTGAAACCCCTAGAATTAAGTTTAATAAAATTATGAGAAATTAAATTTAAGCTGAAATAATTATTAGAAGTATAATTTTTTATTTTGGGAATTTTATGCTAAGGTTTGGTTTAATTCGATATTAAAATGCATTAATATGTTATAATTACAAATTAATTTAAAAGTCATCATACAAGCCAAATAAAAATATGGGAAAATTCATGTAGGCTTAAATAATTATTTGGGACATGTTAGAGTCAATGAAATTAAGAAAAGGTTAAAAACTTGTAATTTTACATCTAGGGGTGAAACGATAATTTTTGGGTTTCCTGGGGTGAGATGTTGGTCCTGGCAGCGCCCTGAGCACAAATTTACTATATTTTAAATGTTTATGCATCATGATCACGATTTTAAGATTTTATGAAGATATACGTCTCATTCTTGGATTTAAGAAAAATTGCAATTATTCATGATTTTTATAAGCGGTGAAAATGGTAATGTTTTCAATGATGGAAATTAGTTGTGGCTATCGAAGTATATGTAAATATTTAAGACTTGTATGTAAATACTGATGATGAGGTATAGTCACAGTGGATGCGTAATCCTGTCACTGATATCCGACAGCCGTCGGGTACTGCAGTTCTATGTATGATGGATCCATCGTAAATGATCAATGATGTACGATAGTCATCTCTAATGAACTGAATTCACCAATGATAAATGAAATGATAAATGATTAATGATGAATGATGAATGGTAAATGATAAACGATGAATGATGAATGATTAATGATGAATGATGATTACCGATGAGCTGTTTTGACACATGATTTCACACGACACGTTTATGTTACATTTTAAAAGTTCATGAAAGGTATGTTGAGTATGGTATTTTTCACTACTGTGTGCTATGCATATGTATTTTCTATTAACAGTGCAGGTGTGTTGAGTATATAGACTCACTAGACGTGTGTGATGCAGGTGAGCTTAATGATGAGGAGACTGGAGATGCCGAACTCTGAGTAGGCAGACATGGTGGGTGACACGACCCGAGGACCGCATATTTTCCGCATTAAAATTTATGAGATTGAGTGGAGATGAATATTTTCCTACGTTGATTATTTTTAAGATTTGGATTGGTTCATGTTTACGTATGATTTTGGGATGAGTTTGGTTATTTTAAACTGCCCTATTTGTACTGCCAAATATTTAAGATCATTTTTAAATGTTATATTTTTCTGTACAGCGTATGCATGCGAAATGTTTAAATGTTATTTCGAAAATGCAAGCTTTTAAAAAAAAATTATGCACATGTTAGAGTCAATGGAATTAAGAAAGGGTACAAAAATGTGAAATTTTACGTCTTGGGGTGAACCGATAATTTTCGGGTTTCCAGGGACAAAATCTTCATTTTGTACCCGGGGTGAGATTTTGGACCTAGCAGCACCCTGAGCCCAAATTTATAATATTTTAAATATTTATGCATCATGTTTATGATTTCTACGCAATTATGATAAATACGTTGCATGCTTGGTTTGAAGAAAAAGTTACGTTTATGCATGTTTTATTAAGTGGTGAAAATGATGATTTTTCTGAAGGATGGGAATTGGTTGTGACTGATGATGTATATGTATACGATGACATGAGATATGATGAGCTGAGGCCCGGGCTTAGTGGATGGGTAATGATGTCGCTGATGTCCATTGCCGCCTGGTACCGTGGTTATGTAACGCCCCGAAAATTTAAAGTCCGCGAAAACCACGTGCATGCATTATTAAATTCTTTTGTATTTTAATTAAATGCTTTGATTGCATAAATTAATTATGTGGTGCATATTTACATGTTTAAAATTATATTTTCTGCATGATAGCATTAAAATATTTTTTTAAAAGGTTATTCGAGTTGCGATCGAGGAACGGGGACCAAGGGCCGAAAAAGAGAAATTTTTTTTATTAAATATTTGTTTTAATTATTTAAATTAAGGGTGATGCTTTTTCTTATTTTTAAAAATATGGGGTTTTGAGATGGTTTTATACGCCGGGACGTAATTTTTATCATTGTTGGTTTTTCAACAAAAATATGGACGTTTTGACAACCCGGCTAATAAATTCACAAACTTATTTTACCAAAACTATTTTTATATTTTAATTAAATCCTAATCAAACACTAATGAGCCTAAACTTATGCTTAATAGGCCTAAAGCCTTAATTAGTGAATTGATTAATATATAATATTATGTAATCCCTTACTAAAACCCTTCACTTTGCATCAAAACTCACGACCACCCTCTTTTAAAAATCTAAAACTCTCCCCACCCCATTCTTCAAGACACGAACACACTTACAGAACAAAGTAGAAGAAATTTTCGGTGGAAGCTTAAGAAAAAGGTTCAAAGCCAAGGTCTTCTCGTCCGTTCTTCGCAAATCGTCAACGGGTTTTTCGTGCGTAAATTACGCAAAGGCACGCCTATTCTTTCTTTCAAAAAAACCATCATCACACCATAGTATTTTATTTATTGAATTTTTGCATGAAAACAAGTCACACAATTCACAATTTCGTAACTATGCTCATGCTTGTGTTTAAACCTTTGTTATTGGATTCAAATCATGTTTATATGATGTTTAAGGGGCTGCCATGAACTAGGATATGAATAAGCATGTATTTACACAAGTTTAAAGGCCTAGAATCACACACAATAGCAACAAAAACACTGCACAAAACAGAAAAAAACAAAACTGGTATCACTTTGCTGTCATGGGAGATGAGGGGCTCGGCTTTGTGAGTTGGGTTGCTTGGCTTGGTTCCAGGGCTAGCCAGGGCCGTGGGGGAGTCAAGGGTATGGTCTTAATAATGCTAGGGTTTGAGTTAAGTGGGCTGGGAGGAGTCCTTGTTGGGAAGGACACCACCCGAGAACCACATCAAGGGGGCTGCGTGAGTTTCAATAGCTGTTGCAGGGGGAAAGGATTGTCCAGGGGCTTTGGAGCGAACTAGGCTAGGTCCTTAGGTTCCTATGATAATGGGCATGGGTCGGACCAGGGGCTGGGACAGACGGGTTGGCTGCTGGTCCAAGAAACGAGAGGAAAGTGCATGGCAGCAAGCTGGGGCGTGAGGTGCTGTCAAGCTGCAGGGGTTCGCTGCTCGGGTCTGGGGGCTTGGGTTGGTCTGAGCAGGGTCTGGGCATGGTCCAGGGAGGGTTAGGTGCATGAGAGGTCGAGTGGTTCACAGCTGGTTGAGTCCTAGTCCAATTAGGAGTCCTAATGCAACTAGGAGACACACTTGTACACATGCATGCACTTGGGTCCATGGTTCAGGGGCTTAATCACGAGCCAGGGGCTGGTTCTTAGGCTTGGGGCTGGTCAGTATGGTTCATATATGGGTTGGCTAGGATTTGGCTCAAGGTGGCTCGAGAAAATTAGGAGATGGCTCGGTGTGTTCGATAAGGTGTCCAAAACGAAAATAATAAAACAAAAATTAAATCCAAGGGTCCACGGGGGTGGCTCACGACTTGGAAGGGTAGAATAAATCTTAAAAAAGGTTATGTTTAAAATTTGAGATCAAAATAACGAGTTTTGGATTTATTCGGAATTTAATCGCCGCACGAAACGCCAATTAACGAGTTAATTGAAACGCCTAGTTTTAAGCTTTATAAAATTAAGAAAAATTATATTTAAGCTTAAATAATTATTAGAAGTCTAAGTTTTTAATTTGGGAATTTTATATTAAGGTTTGGTTTAATTCGAGAATAAAACACATTAATATGTCACATTTATAGATTAATTTAAAAGTCATCGAATTAAGCTAAATAAAAATATGAGAAAATTCAGGTAAACTTAAATAATTATTTGGGACATGTTAGAGTCAATGAATTTAAGAAAATGTCAAAAACGAGAAATTTTACATCCAGGGGTAAAACAGTCTTTTTACATCTAGAAATTAGTAAACGTCATGGAGGTGCCTTGGATGCTGTTTATTATGCTAATATGATTATTTTCAATGGTTATGGATGTTTATGAATTTTTATTTTTTAAAATATGTATTTTAATTTTTATGGATTTAATATGTTAAATGTTTATGTTTACGGATTTTTAAGATTTAATATGTTAAAACGTTTGTTTTAAAATGTTTATGGAATTTTTATACGTTAAAACGTTTATTTTAAATGTTATGATTTTAATATGTTAAGTTATGATTTTTAAATATCTATGATTTAAATATGGATATTTAAAAGACATGTTGCATGCTTGGTTTCAAAATAAAAATGATATTGTATGCATTTTTTTATTAAGTGATGATAACATGTTGAAGGACGTGAAGGGATTGTGACTACTGCAATATGTTGGAAATATCGTGAGGGTTATGGTCCCAGTGGGAGCCCGAAGATCGTGTTTCCGTTGATACGAATACGAATATGATGAATATGATTGGAGATGTCGTGAGGGGAGAAAGCCCCAGAGGGAGCCCATTTATGGGAAAAGGCCCCAGAGGGAGCCCCGACGATCGTATTTCCAATGCCATGATATGTTAATACGTAGGCCAGGGCCCAGTTGACCGGTGAGAGTGTTGCTGGTGTCCCCCGCCGCCCAGTACTGTGGTTACATGTAGATGGATCCATCGCCCAATACGTTTAAGAATACGAGTCACAATCACGATCTAAATTCAACAAACACGAACATGAATATGAATATGGATACGAATATGGATATGCATATGAATATGAATATGTTTATGTCTTTTGAAAATGTTTTTATGCATCATGAAAATGTTTACGAAAATGTTTATGTTTATGCATCTTCATGAAAATGATATTTTAAGTACAAGTATTTTTCACTGTTATATGTTAACTGTATTACGTATTACTCGTTATCAAGGATATGACGTGTTGAGTCTTTAGACTCACTAGGTGTGATTGATGCAGGTGATATCGATTATGAATATGATAATGGAGGTCTTGATGGTTAATCTGACTGGACTGGAGGTGCACATAACCCGAGGACCGACGCTAGTTTTCCGCACTAGATATTATTTATGATTTTAAGTAATGTTAAAGATATTTTTATGTCTTTTATTTATGATATGAGAGATTTTTGAGAGGTTATAGTATGGGCTATACTTTTCAAATAATATTTTTAGGTTGGTAAAATATTTGACGATTTTATGCTTTAAAATATTTTCCTTTTGATTTTTAAATGTCAATTGGATGTTTATTTTTAAAATGATGTCAAATATATTTTATGGTTCGGCTGATGCTAAGTGATGTTTAAAAAAAAAATTCTAGTACTTTTTTAAGAAAACGAATAAGCAGACGTTTCAGGTTATATGTAGATGGATCAATCGATAGAGCTGATACGATAGAGCTGATATGAAATTCACAACTAATGAACTGAATTCAATCAAAAGAAAATGTATACATTTATGATGACATGAAATGACATGATTTAACATGTATATGCTGATACGATGATACATGCTATGATTATTACCATGCTTTGAAAGGACACGTTTACTTATACGATTTTTACTGCAAGCACGAAATGTATGTTGATTATGCTATTTTTCACTGCTGTGTGCTATGTATATGTACTTGTTATTACTAGTACAGGTGTGTTGAGTCTTTAGACTCACTAGGCATGTGTGATGCAGGTGAGCTTCATGATTAGTGCACTGGAGGTACCGAACTCTGAGTAGGCAGGCCTGGTGCGGCGACACGACCCGAGAACCGCATGTTTTCTGCATTATGATTTATGAAATTAAATTGAGATGAATGTTTTTACACGTGGATGATTTGAAGATTTTTAATTGTTTATATTTACGTATGATTTTGGATGAGTTTGTTTATTTTAAACCGCGCTATTTTTACGGTCAAATAAATATGATTATTTTAAATATAAATATATAAATGCGAGTTTTTTTTTTAGAAAAATATATATTCTGCACTTTTAAAAACGGTAGACGTTACAGTTGGTATCAGAGCCGAACTCTCCTAGCACGGTGTGGTTCAGGGACGAATCATGCGGAAGCTGGTGGGCATGTGACGCCCGGGGCCGAAGAGGGCGGGGGTGATCGCCGGTGCCATGAGGTTGCACGGACAATGAGCGGCTCCTAGAACGCTTCTAGGCGGAGTAAACATGAATGAACCGATCTTACACCGAAAGGAGAAGGATTCCAAAACTTTTCAGGTATGAGACTGTGCAGTTGAGGAGGTTTAAAAGATTTGATTGGTACTACTCATATCAAGAAGGTGCATCTTCTTTTCGGTAGCTTATCACTTAAGAACTCCAAAGTTAAGCATGCTTCACTTTGGGCTATTATGGGATGGGTGACCTCCTGGGAAGTTTCCTAGGGAGTGTGTGAGTGAAGACATAAGCACACTGGAAAGACTCATCTTGGTACAGTGAGGACAGTCGTCGAATCCGGGGCATTACAATGAATGTACGCGCTAAAGTCTTTTTCTCAACTAATCTTCTCGGATATTTATAGGATTTTCTTCCCAACAGTAATATTGAATGCGTTGAAATAATTATATCTATTGATTTGTCCTTAGTTGACACGTCATCATACTTATGACAATCGTACATGGTGGCATTCTGATATACGAAGTTCCCACTATAATTTGAAGTATGCTCTTGTACAAATTATCTCTTGATAGATACGCTCCTTAATTGATGACATCTCAAGCTGATATATCAGCTGACTTTCGTAGCCGATTGATGAACTGACTGTGTAACTGATCAGTTTTAACTGATCGTCTAGTTAACTACACAGTTTCAGTTAGCTTTTATCAATTCAGTTGCCTTAGATTTTTAGCACATTAATAATCAGTTCAAGTAACTTCAGTTACGTAATTTCAGTTACGATATGTTCAGTTGAGTTGATCAGTTCTGTAGTATTTAATCGCTCAATTTGTCAAACTCAAAAATTCTGATTCCAACTATTTTCCCCTTTTTGGTGTTTGACAAAACTTATAATTCAATAGCTGATAACAACTGAAATTTGTAGATAAAATAATTTTTCATTGAAAATAATATTTCACTGTACAGATTTTTACAAAGAATGAAAACATTAACGAATGAAAAAATAGTCTTTTATCTTTTAACTGATACTATGCCAAATCAAATAATAATTGAATAGAGATCGCATTCCAACTGATCTTCATTTCTTAGCTCTTTTATCAGTTGGTTGACTAGGTCTCTTCTTAGATAGCTACTGCTGCTCCTCTTCCCCCTTTTTTTCAACACCAACGCGCTTGGATAAGATTCGAACTTCCGAAGTGACTTGAAATATAGCATGTAGCATTTGTTCTTGCATAAGATCCATCCTCTTTGTCATGTTTGTTTGTATGAAATCCATTCAATTGATCGGCATGTCCTGAGTTTGGAAAAGTGATGGAACTGTCACTCGGTCCTTCTTCAACTGATCTATTTGGAGAAATAAGGAAATGATATCCTTAGTAACATGCTAGAGGCTCTTCATGGAATTCTCCTTCATAGAATCAATCTTCAATGTATGCAGTAGTTTGGTTGACTTCATATCAGAACCAGTTGAGATAAATTGTTCAAAATGGACTGAATTTCTTCAAACATAAAATCAGCGGCCATAGGTATTTGAGGAGACAGGGCTTCAGATGTATCTGGATTTTCATCCTTGTCTTCTTCATTGAAAATAACTATCTAGCTTTGGTGATTCAGTTTCAGTTTCAGCTAATTCTGTTATAATTTCTTCAACTACTTCCTGAGAATGTTCTTGAGATGAGGGAGAGGGCTGATCAGCAGTGGAGCTAACTGGCTCTTCATTTGGCACTTGCACATATTTAATTTGTTCTGAGTGCAACTGAGGCACTTCGGCTTTATTTTGTTGTTCAGTAGTGGCAGTCGACTAAACTAATTCTTCAACTTCTACTAATATAGCCTCTGAGGCTATTTTTTCTGTTGTGCTTTTGTGTTCAACTGATTGCTCAGTTGTAAGATTCAGCTGGATGTCAGTGGCAACTGACTGGATAAGTTCATCAATATTGCCAATGACAACTCGTCTTTTGTATACAGCTGAAGACTCACTGGAGGAGATTTCGGAGGAGCAAGAGGAGATGATTGAGCATCCTGAGAGATAAGAACAGTTACTTGCTCATCATTTTGTTCTTATTGGATGGCTTTGATTGAGGTCTAGAAGTCGGAGCCTGCTCTGACGATGGTTGGGCTTTGGGAATCAACTGGAATATATAATTGTTGATCCAATTCCCAATTTTTTTATCTTCATCTGTAGGGATAAGAGATCTGAGTCTTGCTACTAAAAAACTGCTCTGTCATTTTAGGTAGTTGGACTGATCAGATCATAATTCTTTCAAGCTGAGCTGTGACTTCAGCTAGCTTCTTTACACGCATCAGATCAAATAAATAATCTTTTCTTTCCAGTGCTTGAGAAATGGAGACAGCTTGACTGTCATTAGGACTATTTTCTCCAAGGAAATGAATTTATTCAGAACTGAAGTTTTCTGCAAATGCCTGGCAAATATTTCGGTCCTAAATCTGGCCCATTCATTATAAACTTCCAACTTCAATTCAGAGAACTCATTGATCTCAATCCAGATGAGATAGATATGAGTATGAATGGGTTTGGTTGGCCTGGGCTCTTCAATTAACTTTTACTTGCCTTCAAGATCAGTTAGGGCGTGAGAAATGCTCAGCCCAGAGGTGGTGGCATCCACCTTTTCTTGAATCACCAATCCCTTCGATCTAGCGAATAGTTGGTCGGCAAAAGTGATGATTGGTGCTTTCACTCAAACTAGTTATAGTTTCTCACTAGATTCGGTGATTATCTTTTTTCGAGGAGCAGCTGGAGGAGGTTGCTGAGGTTCAGTTGAAGATTCAACTGGAACTGCCCTGATTGTTAAAGAAATGATAGGTTGTTCAGCTCCAGTTGGCTTCATCTTTCGGCTAGGACAGTTTCCACAGCAGCAATTGGTTTGGTCTTTTGGGACCTTGGCTTCTTCATTATTTTCAGACAAAGGTTTTTATCCGATTCAGTTTCACTGACAATCAGTTTCCTCTTGGTTGTATTTTTCTGAGCCAACTCCTTGGTCTTCACCTTCTAAACTGATTTGAGAGCTGCCAGCATCCCAATCTCCTTTTTCACCTTGACAAACTGCGCATGAGATATGTCCATCTTCGTTTTTATATGCTGAACGTTCTTGACATTGAAGACTTTAAATTTGGATGACTCTGGATGACTTTTCAGCATAGTCATCCACCAAATCTTTTTTCTTCAGAAGGTAGCTGAGTGGCACAGCAAAACCTTTGGGCTGTTTGGAGGACTGAATCATGTTTTTCAAGATGTTGAAAATGATAGCTGACCAGTTCAGTTTCCGTCCATTCATAATAGCAGTTATAACTTGAAATTTTTCAAGGATGAGCACAGCAAACGAGCCTGCCTTGGCGAGTACACCCTTGGCCGCAATGTTAGCCAGCAACAAAATTTCTGGCTTCAGCTCTTTTTTTGAATCAGATACCTTGATTTTTCGTCCACCAGCAGATAACAATGTCTGCATCTTCTCAATATCAAAAAGTTTCACTTCAGAGAAGTGAGCTAAGATATCAGAATGTAGTTGGAAGAGAGTGCTGAAGGAGTCTTTGTCTACGATCAGCAAGTTACTGTTGATATTTGTTGTGATTTTACCGTCAGCAGAGATGTAGCTATTGGCGTATAAATCTTGAATCTCCTTGTCTTGAGTTGATAACCCAAGAAATTTCTTCAGCCTTTTTGCTTCCAATTTTAGAAAGACACCTCAAACAGTTTTTCCTTGACAGAGAGGAGTAGCTCGAAGTCAATAGCCATCGAATTAAGAATATATGTGGGTGTTTGGCTTGTCAATTTTTTTGAATGTTTGAGTTTCTGCGAAGAAGAAAGATCTGAGTGTACGAATTGCTCTGAAGTTTGAAATGCTGGTAAAGGAACTGAATAGATGCGGCACAATTACTTATGTTGGTGATTGTTCAAAATTTCGAACACGTGTCATTCAAAGATTAATTTGAATTAAAAACGTGTGAACGTGCAATGTAAATGTGAATAAAAGTCATTTGGACTACGTGGGGCCACGTTACCAATCACTATTTAATGAATGACATAATTAAATATGTAATTTTAACGGTCACATCATTTAATGTGGAATTTTATCGATAATCAGTTAACCTCTATGATAAGATCAGTTAAGTCAATAACTGAGTGATCAGTAGAAAATTGAATCAGTTCAATTAAAGACCAATTGAAAATTGTCTTATCTTTTAATAAAATTAAAATAGACATTCCCCCTAAATAAATGCATAAAATTTAAAATATTAAGGGAAACTCATTGTCGATGAATTAATTGTAGACGGTTGACTGATGTCTCTTCATCTTCTTCTGTTCACTTGGTTTTATCTATCTATAAATAGGATCAAACTCATCAGATACAAACTATTTTAGCATATAATATTAATCAAGAGCAGATGGACAAAGAAAGTAGTTCGAGGAAATCCAATCGTGCAGATAGTAGTAAGATACCAGCTGTAGCAGCGAAGAAAATGGAAATTGAAGACCTTGTCTTCGAAAAAACATTGTCCACCTGGACAAAAGTTCAAGAGCTGCAGTCTATCCAACTGGAGAGATGAGTTGCCACCAGAGAACAACTGAGATCAAGTAAAAGCGACGACTCTCCGTTATTCATACTTCAGATCTCGCAACTGATGAAGGACTATACTACCTGATGCTCATCAAAGAGCAAAGAGTTCTAGAGAGAATAGCCATATCAGAGGACTTCAGGGGAACTTCCTTTTAAGAATTATCCAGTTGGATGTCCTCCTGGCTAAATGCAATAGAAATAAAACTAAATCGTGTAATAACAAATATGTTTTATCAATGAAATTTCTATTTTTATTCATTGCTATACATTATTTTTTATTGCTATGTTCTCTCTACAAACTAATTGATAACAACTTAATAACAACAATAACTGACATAAAATAATGCAAATAAGATTAATAAAAATCAATTAAACAAAAAATATTGCGAAAATAAGAAAACGTAGTCTCGGAAAGTGTCTTGGTAAAGATGTTAGATTCTTGTTGTTCAGTTGATATGTACTCCAGCCTGATTTCCTTCTTTAGAGTATGATCTCTGATGAAGTGATTTCTGACATCGAATTGTTTGGTCCTGGAATGAAGAACTAGATTGTATATAATCGCAATTGTGCTTGTATTATCACAGAATATTGGCGATTCTTCTGCAACAACTCCATAATCTTTCAGTTTTTGCTGAATCCAGAGTAGTTGAGCATAGCAGCTTCTAGCAGCTAGATATTCTACTTCAGTTGTTGAAGTTGCTGTGGAAGTTTTCATCTTGCTGAACCATGAAATCAGTCTGTCTCATAGAAATTGACATGATCCACTAGTGCTTTTACGATCAAGCTTTCATCCTGCATAATGTGCATCTGAATAGCCAACTAAATTGAAATATGAGTCCTTAGCATACCATAAGCCCACATTTTTTGCGCCTTTAAGATATTTTAAAATTCGTTTGGCAGCTGAATAATGCAATTGTTTAGGATCAGCTTGAAATATATCACACATGCAAACAACAAATACAATATAAGGACGGCTAGTAGTTATGTATAATAAAGAACCTATTAAACCTCTGTAGAGTGCCGTTTCAACTGATATTCCTCCTTCATCTTTATCTAATTTAAACGATGAGCTCATGGGATTATTTGCAGCTGAACATGTTTCCATGCCAAATTTCTTGAGCACTTCCTTCGTATATTTTGTCTGAGTGATAAAAGTACCAGTTTCAAGTTGCTTCACTCGCAGACCAAGGAAAAATGTAAGTTCACCCATCATGCTCATCTCGAATTTTTCCTAGATTAACTTAGAAAATTTGACCCAAAAATAATATCATCAACATATATTTGCACATGTAAAATATTATCATTCTTTTAAAATTTTAACAAAGTCTTATCAACTGATCCAACAGTGAAATTATGATCAGTTAAAAATTTTGATAAAGTGTCATACCAAGCTCTGGAAGCTTGTTTAAGACCATACAATGATTTGTTCAAGTGATAAACATGATCATGAAGAGAGTGATTAACAAAACCTTGTGGTTGTTCAACATACACTTCTTCTTGCAACTGACCATTCGGGAATTCACTCTTGACATCCATTTGGTAAACTTCGAAGTCTTTGAATGAGGCGTAGACAAGGAATATTCTGATTGCTTTCAGTCGTGCAACTGGTGCATATATTTCTTCGTAATCAATTCCTTTTTATTGCCTATATCCTTGTGCTACAAGCGTCGCTTTGTTGTACACAACTGAACGATCTTCGTTCAATTTTTTTCCTATAGACCCACTCTGTACCTATAATGGTTTTACAAACTGGTCTTGGAACTGATGTCCAGACATTGTTATGGGTAAACTGATTTAGCACTTCTTGCATAGCATTTATACAGTTAGGATCAGCAAGAGATTCATCAGTTTTTTTTGGTTCCAGTTGGGAAACAAATGCTGAATGAAAAAATAAATTAAACATTTGGTTTCTAGTTCTTACCATATCAGATGGATTACCTATAACCAATTCTCGTGGATGTGATTTCTTCCATCTGTAGTTGGAATTCGTCATATCAATTTCAGAAACTGGTTCAGTTTGCAAGTTAACATGAGTTTCAGTTGTAACAGCTTCAGCTGGTATTTGAATATTATCGCATTGTTCCACTAACTGAGGTTAGGAACAGCTTCCTGTTCAGCTGTTTGATCAACTATCTCTAGTTCAGGTGTTTGAAGGATATGTTGATTGATGTGAACTTCTTCTTCACTATCATCCTCCAAAATAATTTATGTAAAGCGATCAGGTAGCTCAACTGGATCAGTTGGCTTATCAGTTAGTGCAGATTCATCAAATACAACATGAATTGACTCTTCTATATTCAAAGTACATTTGTTAAACACTCTATAAGCTTTAATAACTGATGAATAACCCAGAAATAATCCCTCTGAAGATTTAGCATCAAATGTTTTCAAATGATTTTTACCATTATTATGGATAAAACATTTGGAGCCAAATATTCCTAAGTAGGACATCACGCTTTTCTTTCCATGCCAAATCTCATACGGTGTTGTCAAATGATTTTTTTAATCATTGAGCTGTTGTGAGTATAACACGCAGTGTTAACTGCTTCTGCCCCAAAATTTTTGAGATATATTGGAATCAGTAAGCATCGTTCTAGCTGCTTCTTTAAGCGTACGATTTCTTCTTTCAGCTACACTATTTTGTTGAGGTGTTCTAGCTGCTGAGAATTTATGCTTAATTCCAGTATTTTCTAAAAATTAAGAAATATTTTGATTGATAAATTCAGTCCCTCGATCAAACCTTATTCTGTCAATTCCAACTGATTTTTTATTTAATAATCTTTGAAAATCTTAGTCGGTTGTGCAGCAGTTTGGTCTGTCATTAAAAATCATCAACAACTACCAAGGTGTATTTCATTCCCCCTAAACTCATGACTGGTATAGGACCAAAAAGATACATATGAAACAGTTCTAAGCATCAGGTGGAAGATTTAATACCTTTGTTTTTGAAAGACGATCTTATTTGTTTATCAAACTGATATGCCGAGCAAATTTTATTTTTTGAAAACTATATTTTAGGCAGACCAGTTACAAGATCATGGTTACTCAGATGAGCAATGGACTTGAAATTCAAGTGGTTCAATCTTTTATACCACAATCAGTTTTTAGAAGATTTTGAAGCTATAAAACATACTGGTGCATTAGGTTGATTAGTCCAACTCACCTTGCAGGTGTTACCACAACGATTGCCAGTTATAATGATCTCATTAGTTGAGTTCTTAAATGTGCATGTGTGTTTGTTGAACTGAACTGAAAAATAACTTTCGCATAACTGACTGATACTAATAAAGTTATACTTAAAATTATCAACAAGACATCATTAATAATAATGTTACGATGGATAAGCTTAACCTTACCACATTTCGACCTTTAGAGTTTTTTCCAAAATTGATGTTTGGACCAGAATATTTGATCGGTTGGGATTGCAAATCAACATCCCCTGTCATGTGTTGCGAGCATCCACTGTCCAAGTACCAAGTTGATTCTTTTGTTGTACCTGTCACCTGCAATCACACACAATAAATGATTTTGGTACCCACATCTATTTGGTCCTAAACTGATTAGTACTTTAGGAACCCAGAATTGGAATAGTCTAACTGACTTTCAAGCTGCTGTGTTCCAAATGGTTTTTCTCGAATTTTGCGTGTGTGGTGTGTTGTGTGTAGAAGAAACAATATGATTTTTAAACTTTTTAAACTTATTGTTCTTATGATATCTCTTCTGAAATGGCTTGCAATTGTAATAATTGTAATAGTAATTCCAAGAGTGCTGATTTTTGTAGTTGAACCGTTTAGGTAACCAGCTTTGTGAATCAGTTGAACTCTCAGAGCTATATCCAATTCCAAACCGTTTAGCTTTGTTCCTACTTTCAATCTGTTAGACAATAGGTTTACTTGGTTCAAAGATTTCTTGTACCATGATTCATTTCACGAAGTTAATGTGTAATGCCCGAAAAACCAACCTACATACCACATGCATG
The DNA here is from genome assembly GCF_022965805.1 of Primulina eburnea. NCBI lineage: Eukaryota > Viridiplantae > Streptophyta > Magnoliopsida > Lamiales > Gesneriaceae > Primulina > Primulina eburnea. The sequence goes on from NW_027330812.1 coordinate 538,204, forward strand.
CAAATTATTTAAATTGCTTAATTGATTTATTTAATTAATTTTATATGCTTACTTGATGCATATTATATGATTAAAGGTATGATTGCATGATTAAATGATTATATGTCAATGATTTTATGAAACTGAAGGATTTTACCCGAATATTCGATAATACGCTGCGGAAAGTAGGCCAAGGACGACCAAGACAAGAATAGATATTTTTTTCACTATTAGAGAAGATAGATTGTGCATCCCTAAATCATCCATTCGTGAGTTACTTGTTAGGGAAGCACATGGGGTTGGATTAATGGGACATTTTGGTGTGGCTAAGACTTTAAGCGCATTGCATGAACATTTCTATTGGCCACATATGAAGCGTGATGTTGAACGAGTTTGTGAAAAGTGCATAACTTGTAGAGAAGCTAAATCTAAAACACAACCAAATGGATTGTATACACCACTTCCTGTCCCTAGTGAACCTTGGATTGACATATCTATGGACTTTGTTTTGGGGTTGCCTAGGACTAAGAAGGGGAGGGATTCGATATTTTTTTTTGTTGATAGATTTTCTATGATGACACATTTTATTGCTTGTCACAAAACTGATGATGCTTCTCACATTGCTGATTTGTTCTTTAGAGAAGTCGTTAGGTTGCATAGTATGCCTAGGATTATTGTTTCTGACCGTGATGTTAAATTCTTGAGTTACTTTGTGAAAGCATTGTGGGCTAAACTTGGCACAAAATTGTTGTTTTCTACCACTTGTCATCCTCAAACGGATGGATAAACTGAGGTTGTTAATAGAACCTTAGGAACAATTTTGCGTGCAATACTTAAAAAGAACTTAATGAATTGGGAAGATTGTTTCCCATTTGTTAAGTTTGCATATAATCGTTGCATGCATTCAACTACAAATCATTCGCCGTTTGAGATTGTTTATGGTTTTAATCCTTTGACTCCGTTGGATTTGATGTCTTTACCTGTGAGTGAAAGGTTAAACATGAATGGCAAAAAGAAAGCTGAATTTGTTAGGAGTTTGCATGAAAAGGTCAAGGCCAATATTGAAAAGAAGAATGAGCGATATGCCAAGTAAGCCAACAAGGGGAAGAAGAAGGTGATCTTTGAGAAGGGAGATTGGGTGTGGCTACACTTGAGGAAGCAAAGGTTCCCCGAGAAGAAACGTTCAAAGCTATTACCTAGGGGTGATGGACCATTTCAAGTCCTTGAAAGGATCAATGACAACGCCTACAAACTCGATCTACCAGGTGAGTATAACGTGAGTTCTACTTTTTAATGTTAGTGACTTGCCGTTGTTTGATGTAGGTGATGAACGAGATTTTAGGACAAATCCTTTTCAAGAAGGGGAGGATGATGCGAACACGGATGATCAAGCCCCAAGGAAAGCAAGGGACCCTTTAGAGTTGCCGGAGGGACCAATCACGAGGGGACGACTAAAGAGATTCAAGGAAGCGTTGCAGGTGCTTATGAGCAAGGAAGAACGACTTACAAGCGGGGTGCAAAGTGCTGGAGGGTTTGTGATGCATGGGAGTAAGGTTGGGAGCCAAAGGAACATTATTCAAGTGATAAATGAAGAGGAGTCCAGAAGCATCGGCGCCCGAGCGGCAAAATATTACCGCCCGAGTGCCAAACTTATTGTCCAAGGAGAAAATTTCCAGAACACCTCGCGCCCGAGCGGTCATATTCTACCGCCCGAGCGCGAGCCAGTTGCGGGAAAATCGTAGTTTCCTAGTTTAGAGTTTTGATTATTTTGGTAACTAGATTTAAAATCTTTTGATATGTAAAAATATGTGAATGAAATCTTAGATACAATTTAGATTTTATTATTGATATTTTATCAAACTTTTGAGTTTACTCTCAAAAATTTTTCAAGGCTTTAGCTTTGTTATTCAAATCAAACTTATCAAAGTTTTTAACTTTGTGGCGTTTGTCGGTTGATTTCATAAGGATTGTCAAGGGCAAGTTCTTTGAAGGTTCGTCTGTTTCTCAATTGTTTAATCATGAATATTTATTGCTAAGTTTTTATAATTTAGAGGTGAATATCACAACTCCAAAACTTGATTCAAAAAATCGGGACAAACAATGATTCCTTGTTTGTTATTGACTTGAGGGCGCGATTCGATTATAATCGTGTTTGCATTTCATTCGTACAAAGATTCACATCAATAGGCCCCTCCTGTACCGACCCATCACAATCACTCAGCCCAATGCATGCAGCAAGGCTCACAAGCTCGCAATTTCCCGAAACCGCAACAAACGAGCCTCATCTGCCCCCCCCACATGATCGGCCGGCTTCGGGGTTTGTTCCAGCAGGGGTCGAACCATTCTAGGCCTTGTCTCAGACCCACCAGGGTCTGGTCAATGGCTTGGATCTGTCCTTGCACCGCCCTTGACAAAAAAACCCACGCCCTCCAACATACACCGCCCAATCTCAACTCCAGCCTGTATACATCATACTCCTAAACATAATAAGCCCCTTAGGACCCTTGCTCGGAAGCCCCTTGCACCATGGTAACAAACACGTGAGTTGTGAACGAGGAAAAATCGTTTGCATGCACCTTCAAAGCCAAAAACTCAACAATCATTAAATAACTGAGAAACCATATAATACATCACACATGACAGCAAGTATACAACGTGAAAGAAGCAAAAATAAAGATACATGTCATGCCTTTATGTATAGGTGCTCAAAAACTCGAAGAAATGCGCGTCGTGGAAGCAACAGAGGAGCGGGGAGAAGACTTGCTTGAAAGAAAATGGAGGAAACCGATGGGGCTGCTGCTGAGTTACGTGAGGGAGGCTGCTAATTGAGGGTAGGGGAGGCCAAGGGTTTAGGTAAAGTTAGGGTTTGTTTAGTGTAGTATTTAAATAATTAAAACATGCACTAATGGGCTTAATCTACATTTTAAAATGATTAAAAGGGATTTTGATTTTGATAATTAGGGATTCGAGAATACTACTAATCATTTTAAAATGATTAAAAGGGATTTTGATTTTGATTTTGATTTTAAACATGCACTAATGGGCTTAATCATCAAAACAAACCCAACAAGCCAGAAAAAGTTCTCGAAAATATTTCGTTTTGATACGTTTTAGAAAATATTGCCCTAGCCCTCAAAAAGTCATTTGAATCGTTAAAATTTGCCTACCAGTTAAAAATATAATCTGACGGGTAAAATACTCAACCAAGACCCATTTTCAAAAATCATACATAAAACACCTTCTATAAAATAATTATTCAATAAAAATATTTTTCATGAATATCCCTGATCTCCGTTCCTCGTTCGAGCGTAAAATGCAACTTAAATCCTAATGCATGAAACTTTAAAATTTTTGTTAATTAAATCCTAATTATGCAATAATTATGCACTAAATGCATAAAATCAACAAACACATGATTTAATTAAAAACCCTAGATTGCATTCATTCAGGTTACATTGTTAAATTTTTTGGGCCTTACAACTCTCCCCCCTTTAAATAAAATTTCGTCCTCGAAATTCAGAACATACAAAATAATTCCGGGTAGCGACTCCTCATCTCGGCCTCAGTCTCCCAAGTAGCCTCCTCCTCGGAATGATTCAGCCACTTAACTTTGACCATGTGGATTACCTTGTTCCGGAGTCTCCTCTCCTACCTGTCCAAAATCTGAGTGGGTCTCTCCTCAAATGACAGGTTCGGTGTCAGCTGAAGTGGCTCATAGTTCAATACATGTGAAGAATTTGACATATACTTCCGCAGCATGGAGACATAGAACGCATTATAAACTCCCACCAGATTCGGCGGTAATGCAACTCTGTATGCAAGTGTTCCAACTCTCTCCAGTATCTCAAACGGCTATATGTATCTCAATTGAGCTTGCCCTTATTACCAAATCCCATCACACCACTCATCAGTGCGACCTACGGCAAACTCAAGATCTCGGTGCCCTTAATCTGCTGGCTCTGAGCGGTCTTCATCCTGTCTTGGATCTTGACCACTAACTCTACGGTCTGTCTGATAATATCAGTTCCCAACTCTACCCTATCTCCTACCTCATCCCAATACACTTTAAACCTACACTTCCTCCCATACAATGCCTCATAAGAAGCCACACCGATAGACTCCTGATAACTGTTGTTGTACGTGTATTCCACAAGAGGCAACTTCGGCTCCCAGCTGGAGAACATCATGCAAGCTCTGAGTAGGTCCTCCAGGATCCGAATCACCGTCTCTAAATGTCCATCTGTCTGAGGATGGAAGGCATTACTGAATAGAATCTAAGTACCCTAGGTCTGGTGTAGACTCTTGCATAACACAGACGTGAAACTCGAATCCCTGTCTGGCACGATGAACATTGGAATCCCATGCAGTCTGGCTATCTCTATGGTGTACAGCTTAAAGTATTCTTGATCGGTATGAAATGAGCTGATCAACAATCACCCATATGGCATTATATCCACCAGTCGTCCTCGGAAGCCTTGTCACGAAATCCATAGTGATGTTCTCCCATTTCCAATCTGGAATAGGGAGTGGTCTAAGATTCCCTATAGGTCTCTGATGCTCTGCCTTGACCTGCTGACAAGTCAAACACTCGGAGACAAATAGCATAATATCTCTCTTCATGCACGACCACCAAGAAAGAGTCTGAAGATTCTTATACATCTTTGTACTCCCTGAATGGATGGAGTACGGGGTGTTGTGGGTCTTGCTCAAGATATCTGCTCTCAAGGACTCACTGTCAGGAACCCAGATTCAGTACCTATATCTAACTATGCCATTTACAACTGTATACAGTCTCCTGCCCTTAGCCTCATCCCTCTGTCTCCACTTCTGCAACTGCTCGTAACAAGTTTTCCCTGCCCAGATTCTGTCTCTCAAAGTCGGCTGTACTGTCAGAGTAGCAAGATTTGTGGTCAGTGAAAATCCTACACTTCTCCCTATACAGATAATGTCTCCAAATCTTCAAGGCAAAAACCACTGCTGCTAACTCGAGGTCATGAGTCAGATAATTCTTCTCATGGACCTTCAGCTGTCTGGACCCATAAGCTATAATTATTTCATGCTGCATCAACACTGTGCCCAACCCTATCATCGAAGAATCTGTATATACCACAACTCACCTTGACCCGATGGCCTAGCTAGAACCGGTGCTGTGTTTAATGCTTGTTTCAGTCGGTCAAAGCTCTCCTAGCACTCAGATCGCCGGATAAAATTGCCATTCTTCTTCTTCAAGGTGGTCATAGGCACCGCAATAGAAAACAAGCCCTGAATAAATTTACTATAATAACCAGTCAATCCCAAGAAGATACGGATCTCTGTGACGCTTTTGGGCACTGGCCAATCTCTGACTGCCTCCACTTTTTTGTGGTCAACCTGTATACCATCCCGAGATACAACGTGGCCCAATAATGCCACTTTGTCAAGCCAGAACTCGCACTTACTGAATTTGGCATAGAGCCGTCTGTCTCGTAGAGTCTGAAGTACGGCCCTCAGATGCTTACTGTGTTCCTCTCAGCTCCTCGAATAAATCAGTATTTCGTATATAAAATCTAAGAAAAAATTGATCTAGATATGGCTGAAACACGCGATTCATGAGATACATGAAGATCGCTGGCGTGTTCGTCAAACCGAAGGGCATCACCAAAAACTCGTAGTGCCCATAAAGTGTCCTGAATGCTGTCTTATGTACGTCAGACTCTCTAACCTTCAGCTGATAGTATCCGGACAAGAGGTTTATCTTTGATAACACTGACACTCTCTGAAGCGGATCAAACAAATCCTCAATCCTCGGCAATAGATACTTGTTTTTTATGGTGACCCTGTTCAACTCTCGGTAATCAATGCAGAGTCGCATGCGGCATCTTTCTTCTTGCCAAACAGTACCGGTGCACCCCACGGGGAAAAGTTAGGGCGAATGAAACCATTATCTAGAAAATCATATATCTAATTTTTCAGTTTTGTCATCTCTGCAAGTGCTACACTGTATGGTGCCTTAGAGATAGGCACGGTACCTGGCATAAGCTCGATAGAGAAATACACCTCCCTGTCTGGTGGAATGCCTGCAACATCATCAGGGAAAACACTAGGAAATATCTGACCACGTCAACGTCCTCTAGCCTCTGACTGGGTTGCTCTGTAACTGATACAATACTGGCCAAAAACGCCTGGCAACCTCTCTTCATGAGCTTCCTCGCACACATGCAGGAAATGATGTGCGGTATCTACTGGTGTTTGGCTGCCTAAAAAATAAACGGCTTATCGCTGGGCGGTCTGACAGATACTTATATCTATCGGAAATTTATCACAGCTCCGTTCAAGGAAAGCCAATCCATACCCAATATAATATCAAAATCCGGCAACAGTAGCACAATCAAATCTACCTGCACCGCATATTTCTGTAGCCGAACTCCAATCCCTTCACTATCTGAGAAGTGAACATCTGATCCCTGGATGGAATCGATACTCTGTATCCTGAATCCATCACAACTGGTACGCAACGAACGTCTAGGATATAAACGAATGTGTAGCTCCATAATCTAGCAATGCATGCGTGGCTACACTTGAAACATATATCCTTCCTGCAACAAAACATACCATCAAGTATGTTCGCGTTGGAACTTAAGAAATATTCTGACATCAATTATCCCAAAATCCTCGAAAAATTACTAACTTAACCCAAGCATTCTTCAAAAATTTTGAATATGAACCACAAAATTTCAGAAATTGCCAAATGCCCCTTACAATTTTGAAAATTACATTTTGTCCCTACATAAATTTTTGAAAATTGCATCTTTGACCCGTCACAAATTTCAATTTTTTTTGCCCCCTATCCAAAAATTTCTCGAAAACTACAAAAAATAAATTCAGAAAATTTGAAAATAGCCTTAAAAATTAATTTTTTGCAAAAAAAGTCCTCATATTATCGGTTACTACACTTAGGTCCTTAAATATTTTTAATTCATGCAATTCGATCCTTAAATCCGCCTAGATAGAGCATGCATCCTAATTTACTCTATGTTATCAATCTCATAAGCTAGTTCTCATAACAAGCATATAACCCAGGCAATCAAGCGGTATATTAAAATTTTAAACAAAAGGGTTACCAGTTATCAACGTAGAGTCTGGCTCCGCCTCAGCATCCTTGGCATGAATCACATATGCCCTGCCAGTAGTGAGACCCTGGTTCCTAGGGCAGTCTGCGGCCTTGAGACCCTCCTGCCCGCAAATTATGCATTTGTAGATTCCCCATAAACACTTACCGAGGTGGAACCGGTTGCACCGCTTGCATGCCTGACGGTCCTCTGGCTTAGGCTCCCCTGGCGCCTGCGGTGGTCTCTGTTGTTGGGGCCTATTAACCTGTCCCTGGGGCTTCTGTTGTCCCTATTTCCTCTGCAGCCTTGGAAAATGCTTTTCTGCAGCTGGGAGCTAGACTGGTTTGATGCCGCTTATGCTTCATCTCAAAATCAACGTCTCTTTTGCCTTGCGGCGGAGGTCGAGCACTGCTCTCAACCCTCTGCAACTTCTCTCCCCTGACTCCCTCACCTCCATCACTTTATCCCGATTCCTATTCAGAGGAACATGTGATGAGAATTGTCCTCTACTTCTAGTTCCGTCCTCCTCTCTCTACCCTGTGCCCGTTTCCTTCCTCCTTTCTCCGCTCCCTCAACTTTACTTCCTCTGGGCCGATTCTCCATCCTTCTGTATCGTTGGGCATCTTCCAAGTTTATATATCACTACAAGAAAAAAGGCGATAGACAACGGTGAAAAACCTTGTTGTAGGTATTTAAAAACCGTTGTTAAAAGCCCTGTTGTTAAAGAGTGCGGTCAAAGACAACGGTGAAAAAATCGTTGTCGTAGACGGCTAAAGACAACGGTGAAAAACCGTTGTCGTAGGTCTTGTAAAACCATTGTTAAAGGCCATGTGGTCAAATGGTGCGGTTGAAGACAACGGTGAAACACCGTTGTCGTAGATGACTAAAGACAACGGTGAAAACCCATTGTCTTAGGTCTTGTAAAACCGTTGTTAAAGGCTCTGTGGTTAAAGAGTGAGCTCAAAGACAACGGTGAAAAACCGTTGTCGTAGCACCAAAAAAAACGTTGTTAAAGGTTTTATGGACGCTCGAAGACAACAGTGAAAAACCGTTGTCGTACCTCTTTAAAACCGTTGTCTTATAGCAACGGCAATGGTTTTTAACTGTTGTATTGTATCGCATTCGACAACAATTTGTCAATGTTTTTAAACCGATGTCTTTCGCTACAATATACAACAGTTTTACAACATTTTAAATCTGTTGTCTTTATATTTGATTTACATCATTTTAAAACTATTGTGATATATATGATCATTTTACAAACCGTTGTTAAATCATTTTAAACTGTTGTCTTATTTATATAATCATTTTATCCATAAAATCAATCCAAACATCAATATAAATGTACTTGATCAAGAACTAGATGCATACAACAGAAATATGTCATTAAATTCATACACTTGTAATCTACCAAACCAACAATTAAAAAAAAGTATGTAACCATATTCCAAAAACTTAGTCAAGTTCACAAAAATAAAAATACCCTAAACCAAGACTTGCACATGCATATCAACTCCAAAATATCTTCTGTAGCTTGTTGGAATGAATTTCTCTGCTGGTGCATCTTCCAAAACATCACTACAGTGCCTGTGAAAATAAAAACCACATAATTTTAATGGTTGGATTAAAATTTGCAACAAAAAATAGTTTAAAATACTTTAAAACGGACCTCAGGGCCTAAAATATTTTTGCCATAACCTCCCCTCAAGTAGAACATACCAGAAAATTTTAAAACACGCAAAAACAATATATATTCGAAATAAATTTTAATACGACCATACACCATACCTATCACCTACGCAGCCAGACCATACATCACACCTATCACCTACACAGCCAGACCATACAACACACCTATCACCTATAATTATCAGATTCTTTCAACATATCCCGAAAGCAATGAAGAGATCCACATGTTATGAACCAACAAACGTGCAACAAAAAAATCACACGTCAATCCAGTATCATTTGTATTGTTGATCCACAAACTGAAAGGAAAAATGCAAGAAACCAAAATAATCACTTTTGAAATACACAGAGAAGATGTTATAAAAATCTTAAAGTAGAAACAAGAATTTCACCCAATTTAGAAGCTAAATAATGTGCAAAATGAATATTTCTGAAAGAGCCCGTAAACATGTTAAAAAGTATAACAATAAAGTAAAAATCCGTTCAATATGAACTGTATTTTTTCAAATAAGATGAAATCATGTCCTACCTATTCATAAATATGATCCTGTATGCATTCGGCCAGCTCGGTGCTCACCTCATCAATTTCTTCCATAGAATACTCCGTTTTTGTGAACTATGAACACACAAAAAGTATATTAGTAAAAAAACACAACTTAATGAATTTTCAAAATGATAAGTAGCTAGATAGCTTTTAATTATTTTAGATAGGCAAGAAAATATTACTATCGATCGTAGTGAATCCCCCTCAAGAGTTGCAGCTTCTTCAGTAATCTGCCTCATGAATCTCATCACGTAATAAACCACATTGTTTCGCATCCGGCTGCCTAGGAGCCTTTAAAAAATGTCAAATTGTTAATGACAAATATATACATTAAAAAATTAGCTCGAATGAGAAATACACATGCCTTTATGACTTCCCATTGTACACGCTTTCTTCCTTTCCTTCCCTTAGTTGAGTTAAACAATGTCAACGCCCTTCATTAATATTGAACATAGTTGAAATATGAGTGTTTTTTCATTAAATGAAATGAATCATTAAAATGGAATATGAACTCACATTTCCACAACATATTTCCAATCCTCATCGCGAATGCGATGACTTAGTGAATCCACCAAATAAACAATCTCCTTATAAGGCTCGATGACAGTGAGAATCCAATGAAAACTACACACGAACATTATAAGTGTATGCAATTCACTAAAAAAACAATGGAAAATTATATTAGGATCTTACTTACCCACAACAACTTGGAACCAAAACCAATTAATCCATGGCTACACCACTTAGCCTATCCGCTAAAGAACTCGCCCTCTTGTTCAATCTTTCAGTTTTACTTGTTTTGTCGTGTGTATTTTTTTGCAAATTTGGGATGCTGTGTGGATTAACGAATCTGAATTTGTCAATCTTGTTTTCTTTCACCATCTTTTTATAAAGATGCTTGTCATTTCAAGTAAAAGAAAATCAAAACTACACTACATACTAAACTAACAAATTATATGCATCTTATATAATAATATAAGAAAAGAACAAACAAACTTTAAGTTGTTCGAAGACTTACCAAATGTAGACGACTATGCAATTTGCTGAAATTGGTTCCAAGTGATACAAAGGACTGATGTCCTCAATGTGCAAGTTAACTTCATAATCATCTGCAAATACTTCATGATCTAAAAGAAATGCTAATTTCCTTCCATTTTCAAGGGCTCTCTTACAATAACAATACACCATGAGCACTGCTCTTGGAACATCTGATGAAAAAGTCTGGTTTCTTTAGACATTGATAGTTTTGTTCCTATGACGATTCTGATAATTGTATTGTAAACATGTTAGATAGGTGCAATACTGGAGAATTGGACAGATATTTACTTCGAAATATAGGCATATGTAGACCTCTTGTCGTAGCATTATCAAATGATTTGGCCAAGCCACATGTGTTCCTAGGGCATCACCAACATTTTCACATTCATTGGGAATCGGAACTGGCAAAAGTGCTGATTTTTACATTGCTTCATCAATGGATACACACATGCAATTTTGAGGTAATGGAACACCATGAAGCAAGTTATTAGCTCCATTGACCTCAACAACTGTTCCATATGCAACAATGTCTGTGCCAGACTCCAATGTAAAAATAACAGGTTTCCCTAACAGACAAATAGTTATGTCAATGAATTGTACTAACAATTTGTTAAAAAATATAAAGTACTATATATAACCACAACCAATTATATACTTGTAAAGCAACAGATTTTTCCACAACTTTCATTTCGACATCATTCAAATCTTCATAACTGGGGAAAAAGTTCTCGATTTTCATTTCACTTTCATTCACTTGATGCAATTTTACCGAGCAACTTCCTTTGTCATCAATCTCACTGTCCCATGCACCCTTTTTGTAGACAATTGCTTCAAGTTTTTGTATGCGTGTATCTTGCTCTTGAATTAATTTTCTAGCCTCTATCAACTCTTTCTTTTGCTCAACATCCTCAGTCTTCCAACTTCTACCAACATTGAAATATAATGTTGGAGTGATGTGACCTCCAACAGCTCTCACACGTCTACCATGTTCATCTGAATTGAGTGCTTTCGTGAGAATATCGTTTTTTGTCCCTTTTATTTCAAGTTTCCCCTAACGCTTTTGTTGTATGTAATCATCCTGTCATCCACTTGAAAATATTAATTACTTCAAAAGGTTTCATTAAAATAAAATAATTGATTTTTTTGTATAGTTTGCTCACAATCTTTTATACTATTATTTGCAACTCATGGCCATCAAAATCCCCTTCTTTATTCACTCGCCCTTTTTTCCAAATAATAGCTCTGTTGATATCATCATCGTCACAAAATTCACTTGCCTACATAAAAGAACAATCAAATGATGTTTGTCAAATAGGTTAAAATTTGAAAAAAAAAACAGCAAATGCAATGATATATATCACATGCTAGGAAAAAAAACACCCATGTTACAAGTTTTCATGTGTAGGAAAGAAACATTAATTTCTTGGATAAATGTTGAAATATACTTACTATTTCTTCAGCAAATCGTGCATATCCCTTACGAGCAAGGCGATGAGGGTATATGTTCTTCTTCCTTCTTTCCTTCTGTTGATCACTTAGTTCCTAGTCAAGTGAAGAATAACAGATATCAATTTTTTTTTTAATTCGTCAAATACTTCATGGTGGATTTATTTTCAAAAAACAAAAAAAGATACTTCCAATGAATTTATCAGACATTTGAGACATGACAAAAGAAATCCAGTCATCTCGTGCAAGACCATAGCCAGTAGGTGGTTGATCCAACTCCTCTAGTTTATCAACCTTGTTCGAAATGAACGTTTGAGTGAGATGTGATTTAAATTGACGCCACTTATTATTTGCTGAACTTAAACATCCTTTTTTCTAGCTTGGGGAAACATCAAACGTCAACTGTAAAACATCAAAATTGGAAATACATTAAAAAGAATGACATAACATAAGATATATATAAACAATATGAATATTAATTGTGAAAAAACAATTGAACTTACATTAACAGATTCCCATATCAATTCTTTCACTTCACTTGGAACTGGCTTCCATGTCTTGTAAGTTATCTTAACTTTTTCTCGAGCAAGCACACAAATATAACTCTGCATTTCAGCAGCAGCTTCTCCTACTGGTTGTCCAAGTAGATTGAATCTTACCTCCTTTCGAATTCCTTGAACCCTCTGCCTACAAATCTTATCTAGATGTGTACGACCTCTAGATGTTCTTGTTGTTTCAGTGTCTGTAGATCCCAACATTTCCTTTCCATCAAAACTCTTGTCAGTAGAAGTAGATGCAATTTTTCCTTTGCCCTTCCCAATCAATGCATGCTGTCCTAATCTCTTGCTCGATTCATGAATTGTATCATCATCATTAGACCCAATTTTAAGCTTTCTAAAGGATGTCATAGAGTCCAGGTTTAACCTGTTCAACAAAAAAGTGAAAAAAACATATCAATATAGAAATAATTACACAAGAAATACAACAAAAAATAGGATAAAAAATTCATCTTCAATAGAAATCCAACAAATACAAAGATAAATAAAAGTATAAGTTCAATATTGTCTACAAACTCCTATTCAAAAGCAAAATACATATCAATATTGTCTACCAAAAGTAAAATATCTTTGTTTAAACATTGTCGACCCAAGTCCCATCACAATCTTCACGAAGGCATGATGGTTCATTGTCATGTGCTCCGTCAACACCCATTGATGGTAACCCTCTGGTAAAAGATTGATAGTGAATTAAAGTGTCTTCCAATTCATTGCCATTAACGTGTTCAAATGGCTCCCTAGTAGGAGTTGCAAGTACAATACTCCATTCAGGATCTTCAATGTAAAATACTTGCTTTGCTTGACTTACCAATATAAAAGAGTCGGATTTGAATCCAATTCTTCTCAAATTTACCAATGTGAAACCAAGATCATCTACTTTAATACCATTATTATTCTCCGCCCAATTAAATTTGAATATTGGAATTTGAAATTTGTGGTAATCGAGTTCCCATATTTCCTCAATAACTCCATAAAAAACCATGTCGGAAACAATTGGGTTTTTATCCTTTGCACTGGTTACTTGCATTGTCTTTGCGACTAAGCTTACTCCAGAGTTTTAAGTAACTCGTATATCATCATGTTCTTTTGTAGCATATGTAACCCCATCAATCATATAACTAGAATACTTTAACACTTTGTTGCTAGGTCCACGCGCCATCCACTTCAATCTTTCTGATATTTGATGGGTGGAATGGTCAACTAAATGTGCAACCTATATTTCACAATGCCAAAAATTTAGATTTTACAAAAGATACCAAGAGTTGTATACATGTTAATATCAAGTATTTTGAAACTTGCAGTATCACGCAACCAGTTAGTAAACGTTCGGTTATGCTCATCTTGTAACAACCTTTTGGACTTGGCTTTATGAGGAAATCTTGATTTTAAATCCAACATGTGTGCCCTAATGAAATAATTTCTAATTGATAAACCAATAGAATGTATGAAAAGTGCATGAAAGAATTGATAGTTTGGAGATCTTACTCGACATAAGGATCAATCTCAACATCATTTGTCAATACATAACGATGTGCTTGTCCCAGCTCATCATGACTAGTGGAGTGCACAACTGCTCCCGATAAAGGCTTAGTAAGTTCTACTTCTCGATTCCTTGATGGTATCCCAATTGTGTGGACATTAGATAGATAATCTGAGCAAAATTCGACAGCCTCTTCAGCAATGTAACATTCGGCTATACACCCTTTAGGCCGATTGTAATTGTGCACATAACCTTTCAAAATCTTCATGAATCTTTCAAATGGGTACATGTGCCTATAAAACCGGTCCTCACAATTTGACCTCCCGCACAAGATGAACAGTTAAATGAATCATTATGTCAAAAAATGAAGGGGGAAAGTAGTTTTCAAGTGAACACAATATCAACACAACCTCTCTTTGCAAGTCATCCAACTTTAAGACGTCTATCACTTTACTATATAACACATTGAAGAAGAAACACAGCCGGGTGATAGTATCTCTGACATGTTTTGGCAAGACACCGCGGATGGCCACTGGAAGCAATTGTTGCATTAAAGTGTGATAGTCGTGTGACTTCAGGCCAACAAGTTTCAAATCCTTCATCGACACAAGGTTTCTAACGTTGGATGAGTAACCTACATGTACCTTTACTCTTGACAAAGAATTGCAAATACTTCTTTTCTCATCCTTACTTAGTGTGTAACATGCTGCTGGCAAAAACGTTTTTTTCTCCCCAATCCTTGGTGCCAATTCAGCCCTTAAATTCAGTTCCAAAAGATCTAATCTTGCTGCTACTCCATCCTTTGTTTTTCCTGGAACGTCAAGTAACGTGCCAATGAGACTTTCACAAACATTTTTTTTTTCAATATTCATCACATCAAGAACATTTTGAATATGTAGATCTTTCCAATACTCAAGTTCAAAGAATATTGATTTCTTTTTCCAGCATGTTATCCCGTCATCGTTCTGACTGAAGCTTTCCGCTGAATTTTCCACAATGATAATTAATTCTTTGAACTCTTTCTAAAATTTCATTGCCACTCAATGGTTTTGATGCGAGGTTAAATTCTTGCTTCCCATTAAATGCCTTTTTTTGTCTTCGATAAGGATGACTTAAAGGTAGAAACCTTCTATGGCCTGTATATGACATTTTTCTAGAATGCTTCAACCTTGTCGAATATTTTTCTTCTGCGCAAATAGAACATGCATGATATCCTTTCACAACACATCCTGACATGTTCCCATATGCAGGAAAATCATTGATTGTCCATAGTAGAACATCTCTAAGAGAGAAACTTTCTTCTCGATATGCATCATATGCTTCAACACCTTTATCCCATAAGCATTTTAAGTCGTCAATAAGAGGTGCCAAGTACACATCAATATCATTACCCGGCTGTCTAGGACCAGATATCAACAAAGTGAGCATCACAAATTTTCTCTTCATACACAACCATGGTGAAAGATTGTATGTCACCATTAAAATAGGCCAACTATATGCAGAACTCATCAAAATATGAGGATTGATCCCATCTGCTGATATAGCCAATCTAAGATTTCTTGGCTCATAATCAAAATCTGGCCACATGCGATCAACTAATTTCCAAGAGGGCAAATCAGCTGGATGACGCAAGTATCCATCACGAATTCTTTTATCAGCATGCCAAGTTAACTCCTTGGATATCGCCTTATTCCGAAACATTCTTTGAAATCTTGGAATAGGTGGGAAATACCACAAGACCTTTGCAGGAATTCCTTCATTTACCTTCGATTTGTTGCCCAACTTCCACCTTGACGTCCCGCAATTAGGGCAATTTGCAAAATCTTCGTACTCCTTTCGGTATAAGATACAATCATTAGGACAAGCATGAATTTTCACATAGTCCATCCCTAATGTGCGTAAGCTTTTCTTTGCATCATACAAAGATGAAGGCAATTCATTGTGATCTGGAAGCATTTCTCCAAAAAAAATAAGTAGATCAGTGAAACTTTTATCACTCCAACTATATTTTGCCTTCAAGTTAAATAATTTCACAACTGCAGATAACTTTGTGAATTTAGCACATCCAGGATATAAAAGTTTATCTGCATCTTCAAGTAGCTTATTGAATTGGCTTGGATTCTCAGCATAACTTTCATATACACAATGCACCATATCTGTAGGTTCCTCACTAAATAATTTGTGTTCATCTTGTCCTACTCGATCATTATCATTCATTGAGTTCCCTTTTGTAGATCTTTCCCCATGTCATATCCATGTATGATATGTCAAATCCATACCATTACAATACAAATGTGCCCTGATAGTTTCAACATTTTTCTTCCTTAGATTACAACATCTTGCACATGGACAAGGTATTGCATCAGAATGGGAAGCATTTTTTATTGCAAACTGCAATAAAGACTCTACTCCAACATCAAATTCATGTGATAGCCTATCTTTTGATATCCATTCTTTGTCCATTGTTGGTACAATTACTCAGCTAACAATGAGCCCAAACCCTTCAAAACAATTTTAAATAATAAAAAAAAATCTTTTATTGATAGCCTATCTTTTAAATATATATACACACACATGTATACATAAACAGAATTCATGTAGCTACTCCTTACCCAAAGTAGGCTGGTAAAACTCCTGTAAACTTCCCAGATCAGCATACACCTAAAGGCGCTGGAAGTAGTTCACATTCCTGCAAGACCAGCAACAGGTACATTTTTGGTTAAAGGAGAAGGAGAAGGAGAAGAATGTAACAGAGATAAAGAAGAAGAAAAATGAACTTCAGAGAAAGGAAAAGGAGAAGAAGAAACAGATGGAGGAAATTACAAGGAATATTTTATGCTTTTAAGACAAATTTGTCTCACACATGATGTCGATGTTACATATCAATAGTTTCTTAAGATACAACACATTCTTTATTGTGATAGTAATACTCAAAATTACAAAAAACGACCAACTTTAGAATTATTTTTGAACTCCCTAAATGATTACAAAATCTTGACAAATGCACCCGTATGAACTTAAAAAATATTTGTATTGTGTTTGATCACATTTAATTTCATGTCTTGGATTGTGAAAATGAGGCTCTATTTATATTTGCTTTAAAAATAACGACCAAAAGTTTTACAAGATTTATATAAAATTTAATCTTACAGTTAACTCAAGCACGTAAAGAACCAATTAGATTTCTTACTGAAATTTTTTATAATCTTACAGTTAACTCAATCCTCATACTTTGGGCAATTATTTTTATATATTTAAGTAATTAAAAAGTTAATTAGTGCCAATGAGATTTCTTCATGAAATTTTTTACACCGGCATAACTTGGTGTAGATGTCTTACTGAAATTTCCTCTGTTTCTAAGTTTTTCAAAGCATTATACTAAACTGCTTTTTCGGATTTAGGCAAAACCCAAACTAGAAAATGGGGATTTCAACAGCATATTGGACCCAAATTTGGATGGCAATATCAATGAGATTCAAATGCAAAGAATGGCTCTGGCAGCAACCTTATGCCTAACTCAAGCAACACAATTTTATTCAGAAAAATGAACGATTATTCAGAAAATCAATATGAACGGGCTAAAACTTTATGAATCAGCATATATGTGTATTTACTGTGAATGTATATACAATAACAAAATTTAATGAAAAAAATTGATATTTTAAGCAACTATGTTAATCCTGGGAGAAGAGCAAGGACGTGTGACAAAGCTCAAACAATGTACAAAATTCAAATGCTTCAGGGAGAGCATATTACCGATAAAATAAAATTTTAAAAGCATACTCATAACATAAATTCACAATATTTGCCCTGTTCTTATCCAGTGCCAGATCCAGCAGCTACTTAAAACTAATATAATACATCTCAAACAACCTCAAATTACCCAAATAATCGAGTGAAATTCTTACCCAAACGGATGACAAATCGCGCGCACAATAGGACTAAGATTCACGACCCTGCCTTGCTCAAAAATCCCAATTAAAGTTGCAATCAAGGTCGACCGGACCTGGGCTACCTTCGCGGGTCCTCGGTGACGACGAACGGACGAGCGGCGGCTTTGATTCGGCTGGGAAAAAGGAGGGCGCGCGACGGGAGAGGGTTTGGTGTGTGTGTGTGTGTGTTAATCGCGATAATGTGCTGTGATTTTATTATTGTGTAAATTTAAAGTGTGTGACATGTATTAAAGCCAGAAGTACTACTGATCAGTGGGGGATAAATAGTTAATTGGGGTAATTGGTTTTTTTAACATCAGTTTTTTAAACCCTGTTGTTAAATGATTTAAAGTATTGCTTTGGAAGTTATTTTTTTTAATAATACAACAATGGTTTTATCAAAACCGTTGTCTTAGGCCCAAAAAATGTACATAGACAACGATTTTATAAACCGTTGTCGTAGCTAATAAAAAAAGTTGATTTTCACTGACGTTAATATACAACGGTTTTTAACACTGTTGTTGTAGCTACATAAAAACGCGCTCATAGAAAACGCTTATTAAAAACCGTTGTCGTAGCTACTAAAAAACCCGTTATAGACAACGGTATAAAAACCGTTGTTGTTACCCATAAAAGACAACAGTTTTAACAAAAACCGTTGTCTTATCTAAATAAAAAAACAAGCAACAAGACAACGGTTTTGAAAGGAAAAAGACAACAGTTTCTGATAAAACCGTTGTCTTTTCACTGTTGTAAAATGTAAAATTTCTTGTTGTATATTTCTCAGCTCGAGCCAACAGATCATCATAGCTCGACGGAGGCTTCTTGACCAGCGTCTTAAAAAACTCCCCTCCTCTCAATCCTTGTGTGAATACACTTTTTATGATGTGAGGGGTAGCCTCTAGTATTTCCAGCTCTGCACTGTTGAAACGCTGGATATATTCTCGCAACTTTCATTCTCTTGATGTTTCATCACGAACATGCTCAAATAATTTTTCTTGTGTCTTTTACTGCTAGAAAATCGGTGCAGGAAAGCCACAGAAAAATCCTCGAAAGGCTGTATGGAGTTGGGCTGCAAGGTGTTAAACCATTTCTGGGATGACCTTACCAACGTGCCCATAAACACCCTGCACTTGACTCCATCCGAATATTTGTGCAACAGAGCCGCATTCTCAAATCTCCCCAAGTGTTCTTCGGGCCCGTATGTCCGTCATACTCTCCCACGTTTGATTGTTGGAAATTTGGAGGAAGCCCGTCTTCCAAGATGGCTAGTGAGAAAGGACTTCCTCTCTTGGGTACCGGCGCTCGGCTTCCTACCTGCTGCCTCAACATCCCTATCTCCTTCCACATCTCCCCTATCTCACTAAATTCCCCACTTGGGAGGTTCTCCGTCTCTTCAACCCGGCTCTGGTGGCCCTCCACATTCTCCTGTTGCTCCTGTCCAGCGGCCTGCTCTTCTACAAACATAGACTCTTGATTCCTCTTCATGGCCTCATCCACTATTCGGGTGATAAATTGGCCCAACTGTTCTAGGGCCAAGTTCTCCACATTCTCATTGGGACGGGTTTGCTCGACCCTTGTCTCGTGAAGGGGCTGCTCTGCTCCTGTCTCTTGACGAGGTTGTTCATGTCTCGTCTCAAGATGCGGTTGTTCTTGTCTTGTCTCAACATGAGATTGCTCGGGTCCCGTCTGAGGACGCGAGAATGCTGAAATAGCTATTCTACTCCCTCTCTTGCCTACCATCTCTACGTCTCAACTCAAATATTCCCACAGACGGTGCCAAGTGATACTTACGGGAATTTATGGTCCACTTCCAGCAAGTGTCAGTAGTCCAGATACATGTTTCAAAATGGTCCCGAGCCTGAAATCACGAATAAGACCGTTAGAAGAGGTCCAGGAGGGTGTCCTGGCGTAGCCCCTCCGATGCTCAAGTCAGAGACTGAGGATATAAGTAGAGAGCAGCTAAGGGTGCTGCTGAAAAACAATATAGTGAATGAATTATCATATGCTCAAACCTGGTATTTATAGGAGAATACCTGAGCCTTGATGAGCCTGTCTTCCATTTGGGCTAGGAATGGGCCAAGAATAATGGACTCATCCATAGGGTATCATGAATGAATGGTTCATTTCAGAATTTTGTAATATGATGGAAGCCGCAAACGTCTATATTCCAATTGGCAAACATACAGACGCTCCTGAGAAATGTTCAATTATTACATGCAATTAAAATTTTCAAATTCGAATGTTTAAATAATATTATCGATATTTTTCACTTATATAAATAACTTATACACTTAATTAATATCTCTTCAAATACTTTTCTAATATCTCTTCTCCTAATATACGACATTATTCAGAGTTCTAACTATCATTTTATTTTAATTACATACAATTTATGTCTTAATCTTCCAAAAAAAAATTTATATTAATTTTTTCATTTCATATTTGAAAAGTCCCTTACTTTTAAACTTTAAAATCCTACTAAATTTTTTTTCTTTATAAATCATAAAATTCGAACCATTCCTTTTAAAATAACTCAACATTTAAAAATCTTAAATGCACAATAATCCATAAATCATCAATCACCAAAAATCATATGTTCGCCTTTAACATAATCCAAAACTAGACTTTCAAAATAAGACATAAAATATCTAAATAAATAATCCTCAAAATATTTACGTAAAACTTTTAAATACTAAGTACATGCGAAAAATAAATGTCTCTTGGGAATGTACTGTCGGACTCGATCCACTCAAGAGTCAGTGCCTCCTTCAAAATCATCCTCACCTGCAACCATCCAAACCTAGTGAGTCTAATGACTCATAATGTTCTAAGCATACGTAGCAAATAATAAATATATAGGGACATGCATTAAAATCATATTTTTATTTAAAATAAGCTAGCATAAATTTGTAAGTGTAAATATATCATAAATTAGTAATTTATAAAACTTTCCATCATCATATGTCATTTTGTGTGAAGTTTGATCCTTGAAATTACTAGCTATAATCGTATCATAATGCGGTCGACTAATAAGTCTCAGCTCACCAAGATATGGAAATACGATAGTCGGGCTCTCTGTGAGGCCTTCTCCCGTAAACAGACTCTCTCTATGGCCTTATCCCTCATGATATCCCAAATCATTTCATATCATATCATGTTTGTCACATTCAATTCACATCCTTCAAAATATTTTCTTTTCTTTTATGTATAAATTATCGTTTCTTTCAAAAATCGTAAAATAGTACTTTTCAGGAAAAATCGTACAACTTTAGCATATATTTTATAAACATCATATTTTCATCCTAAACATTTAAAATATCATTTACCATGTATTATGATTTTTCAATTCATTGTTAGACCATTCATACTACCCGGGACATAAAATGATCATTTTACCGCTATTTATAATGATAGTACCCATGAAAGGTGTTATGAGATTTGACAAGAAAGGCAAACTCAGTTTGAGATTCATCGAACCATTCGAAATACTTGAAAGAGTGGGAGCGTTAGCATATCGAGTGGTGTTGCCACCTAATCTCACAGGAGATCACAATATCTTCCACCTATCGATGGTCCGCAACAAACCCTTCACATTAACTGAACTTTGAGGCACTACAACTTATACCAAACTTGTCCTATGAGGAGAGGCCTACTCAAATCTTGGGCAGACAGAAGATAAGGCTGCCGAACAAGGTGATAAAGATGGTCAAGGTCAAATGGTTGAATCACTTGGAGGAAGAAGCTACTTGGGAGACCGAGTCAGAGATGATGAAAATTATTTAATTTGCTTATTTATTTTATTTAATTGATTTTAAATTTTTTATTATACATAGTATATGATTGAAGGTTTAATTGCATGACTTCATGAAAATTAAATATTTTATACGAACATTCGATATTAGGCTGGGGAAAAGAGATCGGGTACGACCAAGATAAAAATATTTTTCGATAAATGTTTTTTAAAGCTCGATAATATGATAAAATATCATTAAAAAAAATTAAAATGTTGGAGCCCAAATTATTCTACAAGACGAACTCGATTTTATCCGAGATGTCGATTTTAGTCAAACAAAGGATTTTTAAAGGCCGAAAAATTATTATTTTTGAAAATAAATTTTTGTAAACTTTTAGTTTACAATTAAACAGGTCTTCATGGGCCTAATTTATCTAAGATTAGTGGGCCTAATTATTGCTAAACTTAAAAGCCCAAAACCCTAACATTTCAACAACTAAAAAAATAAAAAATTTAAAACTAATCCTATGGTTTTAAAACATCATAGCAGCCACCCACTTCACACACCACATATAAAAAAAATTTCAAAAAATTGGAGACCGAAGTTCAAGGATTTTTGTTGCCTGTTCGTCCTTCTTCGCAACCACGCCAACGATCAAATATTCGAGCGTTTTTAACACAAAGGCACACAACTATTCTTTCTTTTGAACCATTCAAATCATATTATGCATGATTTATGTGTTTTTATGAAGAACACGTTTATATCAAATTATTTAACGATTAGACGTATATTTTACAAAATTTGACGTTTAAATGCATATGTGAGTTATGTTATGGATTCCAAAGGGCAAGCTTCCATTAGAGTATGATTAAGGGATGGGAACAAAGACTTTTAGGTATCAAAACGAGGCTAGAATCGTGCATGGCTAAGGGAGGATAAACCTAGGGTTTCTTCATGAGTTTTCCTTGTGGTCATGTATCGGCTAGGGAGGAACTGCACCAGGGCTCGGACAGTGCTTGGTCAGAGCTTGTGAATGGCTTGGTTAAGAGTCTAAGAAGAGTCATAAGGTGACCAGACTTCTCAGGGTTCGAAGATTGAAGGCGGCCGCATGCATAAACCAATAGTTATTCGCGGCTGGTTGCAAGGGTTGGGCGCAAGGCTGGCTGGGTGAATAGGCTGGTCCAGTAAGGTCTAGGGAGGATGGCTCGTGGTCGAGACATGGTCTATTGCAGCCGTGGTCCAAGGTGGCTCGGTATGATGAGAGCCGAGACTTTGAGGGTTAAAGGAAAGCGGTGTGCGGCTTGTCTTGGGGCTAGGGGCTGGTTTGCTGGTCCAGGAAGTTCAGGTAGGGTCCAGGAGGGTAGAATAAGGCCAGGTCATGGTCCATCCAAGGTTGGCCTGAGGATGGCTTGTGTAGTGTAAGGGCGCGGCTTGGGTTGGAGATTTAAGGATCTGTTTTGGGCTAGGAAGGAAAGTGACTCGAATCATGGTCCACGGTGTGGTTTGTGGCTCACGGGGTTGTTTAGGTATGAAAAGTCCATGGTTAAATTTTGGGAAGAAAATATTAAGTTTGGAAATGGTCACCGAATGCAAACTCGAGATCTCATCTTATTTTGTCCACGTAGCTTTTCTATCTACTAATGAGGTTCTGAACTATCTCGGGTCCCATCGTAGCTCTTTTTCCTAATGGTGATCTACATTTCCTTCCGTAAATTGTCTCGTATGGAGCCATAGATGACTGATAACTGTCGTTGTAAGTAAAATCCACTAAAGGTAGCTTCGGTTCCCAACTAATCTATCACGCATGATCGGAGTAGATCCTGAAAAACATGTATGACTCTCTCAGACTAACCGTCTGTCTGAGGATGAAATGCGGTGCTGAAAAGTAGCTTGGTTCCCAAGGCTGCTTGCAAACTCTTCCATAATGATGAAGTGAAACATGTGTCTCTTTCCGACACTATAGAAACTGGAATTTCAAGCAGTATGACTATCTCTCGAATATATAGCTCCGCATACTGCGTCATGGAAAAAGTCGTATTTACTCATTTGAAATGTGTTGACTTAAAAAGACGGTTTACAATTACCCAAATTTCATTGAACCCTTTCACCGTCTTTGGGAAACCTATCAAAAAGTCCATTGTAATGTTCTCCCACTTCCACTTGGAAATTGGAAGTGGTCGGGGCATTCCCGATGGTCTTTCATGCTCTGCCTTCACTTGTTAACACGTCACACATCTGGATACGAAGTGAGTAATATCTCGTTTCATTCTCGGCCACCAATATAAGAGCTGCAAGTCCTTGTACATTTTTTCACTTGCGAGGTGTATAGAATAAGGTGTACTGTGGGCTTCTATGATAATATCAACTTTAAGTGAATCTCCACTAGGAACTAGTGTTGGAAACTTAATTTCGATTGTTTGACAAATTAAATGTTTAATTTATTGGACTAGCTGATCAAGTAGCTTAAAGTAACTGAACTACATAATTCAATTGAAGGTTGCCTAACTGAAGATTAATGTGCAGTTTATCGAAGGAAACTGAAACAAGTTGAACGAACTTACGAAGACAACTGATCAGTTGATATATTCAGTTGTGAGCTTACCAGCGATTGCTTATCAGCTGATCATTCAGCTGTACACGTCATCAGTTGTTGACTGCAACTCATAGTGGAACGCCGCATTTCAGAGTTTACAGTGTACAAATGTCAGAGGACTATTGACGTGGCAATCAACGGGTATAAAGATTCCAATTATATTTAATGTTACCGTTGAAGAAAAGCCTATAAATAGGTAAGAAGAGCAGTTGAGGAAAGGATTGATTCATCTATTCTCTTAAGTTTGCTGTTACCCTGCTGAAATCATTGCTCTTACTCAAAACTCAAAAAGCTCACACTTATCAGATTTATTTGTAGCATTTAAGGCTACCTTTTGAGCTTATAAGCACCAAATGTTTTTTTATTCATTTGATCTTCAAATAGATCAGTTGTGCTAAGTTCAGTCGAAGAACTGTGAGATATTTTCTTAACTAAGAATTTCAGTTTTGGCAGTGTTAAGTCCAAATTAAAGTGGGTCTATACAAGTTTTGTATCAATCAAAGTCTTTTAGCGCATATCACATCTTTGTGATAGAAGGGGTGACGTAGGAGTAATTAAAATCTCCGAACATCCATAAATCTTTGTGTGTTCTTTCTTCAGTTATTTATTCTATCTTTTACTCAGTTTTATTTTCGCAACTGTTATCAGTTAAACTGATTGTTATTGAATGACAAGATTTCTACTTTCAGTTTGTCACAAAATGACACTTCATTTGAAAAGATTCTAAAATCATGAGTGTTTATTTAACTCCCCTTATAAACACATCTCAACCAATCAACCGATCCTAAAAAGTGGTATTAGAGCAGTTGAATCTTGTCTCAGAATACTCTTATTCACAAAACTGATCAACATGTCTTCATTCAATAAAATACCGATGTTTTCCAGAGAAGATTTTGACGACTGGAAAATCAGAATGCGGGCTCATTTAGCTGCACAATATGACGACATGTGGTGTATCATTACTAAAGGTCCTATGAAGATCCTAAAAGCAAATAAAGTAGTTGCCATTACTGATGGAGCACTTCATCGCATAGAAAAGCCCAGAGAGGAATGGACAACTGAGGATAAGAGAAAGCCAACCTAGATAATGTGGATAAAAATATCTTATATAAAACGCTGGATAAAGTTACTTTTAGCAAAATCAAGATGTGCAAAACTGGCAAAGAGATATGGGAGAAACTGATCCAACTGTGTGAAGAAAACGAGCAAACAAAAGAGAACAAGCTATAAGTTGTTTTTCAGAAATTTGACAACATCAAGATGAAGGCTGGAGAATCCATGCACGAATATGATGAGAGGATCGGTGGTATTATCAATGAGCTGAATGCACTTGGAAAGTGTATTCGAACAAAGAAATGGCACTGAAGGTGGTCAGAGGTCTTCCCAAAGAATGGGATGTTAAGTCCATGGCAATGAGAGAGTTAAAGGATCTTAACAAGATCGAACTTCATGACATGTTTGCTGATCTAAAGGCTTACGAGTTTGAACTACAAACCAGAGAAGGAGAACCTTCTACACCAACTACCACAACTGCTTTAACTGATGTCAGACTAGAACCAACTGGTTCAGTTGACTAATCTGCTGATAAAGTGAGCAATGGTGCTATGTCATTGTTTGTTAAGAAATTTGGAAGTTTTATGAGGAGGAATCAAGGAAACTTCAAGAAGCTATACCAGAAAAATAAGTCTAAAGAAGAATCCTATGCCTGTTACAACTGTGGAAAATCTGGTCATTTCATAGCAGACTGTCCTAAGCCAAAGAAGGACAGTCGAGAAGAAGGATAGTCGAGGATCAAATGAAAAGGGAAAGAAGCCCTATGAGCACAGAAGAATAAGCCACTGTCAACCACTGTAATAAGAGCAATGGGATACACGACAACGAGCGAATCTCTTTCCCACCCGAAGCTTTACCAAGGATGAAAAGAAATCATCCAAAAAGAAACATGAAGTGCTTTTGGCTGAAGAGAGAAAATCTAAGTGGACAGAAACTGACAGTGACGAGTCAAAACTAGAAAGCACAATCTGTTCAAATGAAGATGAAGAGGAAGTCAAGTGCTTAATGGCAGATGATGCTGAACTGGAGTTAGCAAGTGAACATGTATTTGACTTCAGCTCTACTAATTTCACTCGTGAGGAACTCATTACCATATTGTATGACATGGTAAATGAGTATCACAAACTTGCTCGATCATTTGAGAAGGTTGGAACTGAGCAAACTGATCCCAATGAAAATAAAACAGAAACTGATGAGTCAGATGAACTGTTGAGTCTAAAAAGGGAGATTGCATAGAAAAAAGCTGAAATGATTGAAAATCAAGCTTTGACATGTCATTTAAAAAAAATTCAAAACATACTAAACTGATTCAAGCTTGGAACAAGTCTTCAGTTGCATTGACTGAAATGCAGAATTCACAAAAATCAGTTGCTGATAAAACTGGTTTAGGCTTTAACAGTCATGATGAAAATTCTGCAAGTGATACACAGACAAGGTTGAATGAAAACAAAGGAAAGTATATTAACTTTGTAAAATCAACTATGGTAAATGAATTCCCAGAACCAAGTAAACTAGCTGTTCAATTGACTGAAAGTAAGAACAAAAGCAAATGATATGGAATTTGAAATAGCTCTGAGAGTTCAACTAATTCAAGAAACTTTTCACCTAAACGATTCAGTTACAAAAATCAGTATTCAAGGAATGGCTATTACAATTACTACAACTCTAAGCCAGTTCAGAAACAATATCAAAAGAACAGTCAGCTGAAAATAGATACTAATCATACTTGTTAGAGTAGGTGCCCGTCGAGCCAAGTGTTGGCCTAGGGTTCATGTTGAAACTCTATGTATAAACAATCTTTATTTTAATAATATTTGAAATTATTTTTTGGCACACCTTTATATGTATACCCATGCTAGTTGTATAGATAAAGTCCTTGAATATACAAATAGTAGAAAGAATATGAGATGCTCATATGATGAGCATCATGAAAATCATATTTGCAAAACTGTATATTCTAAATAGTTCCTAGTCGATTCAGCCGCCGCTAAGAAGGATATAGGTCGCTCAAGTTCGAGACTAGTATCTACGATGTGAGTATCATGTTTCATTGGTAGGGGAAATTATGATATCCGAACATGCAGATAGGTGCTCCTTGTAGACTGCACTGAACAACCTCCATAAAGGACTTTCCAAGTGGTTCTCACTTATCGAGTACAAACATACTAGTTTATGATTGTACACCATTAGTCCTTATGACCCGGGACAACATTGAGACTCTATGTGCTAGCATTGCACTTTGACTTGTTTACCGACTCTCACGGGGTCATCAGATGGAAAGGTTGGGTGTTTTGAAGAAACATATAGGAGTCAATGCATTGTAGTCAGGGATTCATCGCTTACCTTCGGGGTATGGATATCCTACGTGATCTCATGTATATGTAGTATGAAATCTCTGATCAGACTATGGTGGTTATTATGAAAGTGGTTTCATAGATTACACCATCGATGCAACTACAACATGACACATAGTATCGATTCTTTGACAGCTCTCGATATACCAATAGCTGTCGAATCGGTCGACATATATGCGATGAAGGGACCGTACTGTACGCTAACCATAATAGAATGGTTCTTGCAGGCACTATCATTTGATACCTAGGAATCCATGTAAGCGATGCTGCTAGGTGTTTAACATGATTGGTTTGGTACTATCAGACTTGAGTTCTGACGTTCTTATTATCAAGCAGCTGACAATTAAGAATGGAGCAATTGGGGTATGCTCATATAAGGACATGTTTAGTCCCGAATCACATTAAGATGTGAACTCACGGCTAGTTGTATTAATGAACCATTGAGGGCCACACAAGTGCTAACTTTCTAGATCTCGTTGAGAAGAAAACTAGTTCAATGTGTTGAACGGCTTATAGAGGAGTTTATAAGCACAAAGAAAAATAGAAGTATGACTTCTATAAGAGAATTATGGGAAATGTAACTTTTAGTTTATGACTTCTATAAGATAATTATGGGAAAGTTGGTCAAATAAATAATGTATTCGAAAATTATGATTTTCATAAACATTATTATGGACTAAATTAAATTAATTCAAGTGTTGAATTAATTAAACGCTAGTGAACCTAGTAGAGTCCAAATAATTAAATTAGTTCAAGTGTTGAATTAATTAAATAACATTGGGCCTCGTAGAGCCTATTTAGAGATAATTAATAAAGTAGTGGGCTTGAGTAAAATCAAGTAAAGTTTAAATGGTCTCAAATGTGTTTGAGACATTTAAATAAAAATCAATGGGCCTTGTAATTGTTACAAGCCCAAGTAAAAAGCATGCAAGTGAGGTGAAGGATTGGAGGCAACTTTTTCATTAAACAATGCATGGCATGCTCATGCACTTTATCACTTTTTGAAGCACCGAGGAAATTGTTCTCCCATCTCTCCTCACAAGAAATGGCCGAAAATTTTCTTCCCAATTCTCCTTCATTTGATTTTTCAATTGTCGAGGATAGCACAACCTTCTCAAAGAAAAATTCTTTAATTTTTCACAGCACAACCTTCTCAAAGAAAAATCCTCTAATTTTTCTAGTGAAAAATTAGAGGGGATCTTCCTTGTTGGTGGTGGGCTTAATTTTTGAGCTAGGAGTGCTCAAAGGAGGCTTGAAGATTTGTCTTGCAATCGAAGAGCTAAGTTGTTTACAACTTAGTTGAAACAATCATCAATCTTTTAAGATTGATAGGTAAAATCTTAAAACACCCTATGAATGTCATTTTGTGTTTTATTGTATTTGCTACACATATAGTTTGGGGTGCTCGATTTTCTTGACACAAAAATAATTTTGAAACTTCTGTTGCGCAGGCGGGCAACTTAACCGATCTCCTTTCAATACTGTTTCATCCTCACATCACACACATATTGCCAAGAATTCGAGAAAAACCACTTGGAACACAACAACTGGAAAGTCAGTTAGACTGGTCCAAGTCTGGGTTCCTAAAGGACTAATCAGTTTAGGACCCAAATGAATATGGGTACCAAAATTATATACTATGTGTGATTGCAGGTAACAGGAAAAAACAAGTAATCAACTTGATATCTAGACAGTGGCTGTTCATGGGATATGACAGGAGATGCAAATTTGCTATCTCAACTGATCAAATTTACTGGACCAAACATCAGTTTTGTAGACAACTCCAAAGGTAAAACTGTGGGTAAGAGTAACCTTATTCATGGTAACTTTACAATTAAAGATGTTTTTCTAGTTGAGAATTTTAAGTATAACTTGATAAGCATCAGTTAGTTATGCGACAATAATTTCTCAGTTCAGTTTGACAGACACACTTGTTCAGTTAGAGACTCAACTAATGAGCTCATCCTAACTGGAAATCGTTGTGGAAACACTTACAAAGTAAGTTAGAGAGAACAACCTTATACACCAGTTTGTTTCATTGTTTCCAAGTCTTCTAAAAACTGGTTGTGGCATAAGAGGTTGAACTACTTAAACTTTAAATCTATTGCCTATCTGAGTAATCATGATCTTGTAATTTCTTTGCCCAAAATATATTTTTCAAAAGATAAAGTTTGTTCAGCATGTCAGTTTGGTAAAAATGTAAGATCTTCATTCAAAAACAGAGGTTGTAAATCATCTTCTCGATGCTTAGAACTGTTACATATGGATCTTTTTGGTACAATACCAGTAATGAGTTTAGGGGGAATGAAATACACCTTAGTAGTTGTGGATGATTTTTCAAGATTTACTTGGGTTATTTTTCTCAGATCCAAAGACCAAACTGCTGCACAACTGATTATGCTCTTCAAAAGACTTTAAAATTAAAAATCAATTGGGATTGATCGAATGAGGTCTGACAGAGGGACTGAATTCATCAATCAAAAATTTTCAACTTTTTTAGAAAATACCGGAATCAAGCATGAGCTCTCAGCAGCTAGAAATTCTCAGCAAAATGGTGTAGTTGAGAGAAGAAATTGGACCCTTAAAGAAGCTGCTAGAACAATGCTTGATGATTCTGGTATTTCTCAAAGGTTTTGGGCTGAAGCAGTAAACACTGCATGTTACACTCAAAACAGATCAATGATTAATAAGAATCATGTGAAAACACCATATGAGATATGGCATGGAAGAAAAAGTGTGGTTTCTTATTTCAGAATATTTGGCTGCAGATGTTTTATTCTTGATAATAGTAAAAATCATTTAAAAGACTTTGATGCTAAATCTGCAGAGGGAGTATTTCTTGTATATTTTTCAGTTAGCAAAGCATATAGAGTTTTTAATAAAAGCTTTTTAAATGTCGAAGAATCTATTCATGCTCTTTTTGATGAAACTGTGCTAACTGATAAGCCAACTGATCCAGTTAAGCTAGTTGATCATTTTACAGAGATCAGTTTGGAGGATGATAATGAAGAAGAAAATAATATCAATAGAAATATCCTTCAAAAACCTGAACCAGAAATACTAGATCAATCAGTTGAAGAGGAACCTGCTCATGATAATAAGTTGGTGGAGCAAACAGATGATATTCAGTTACTAACTGATACAGCTCCACCTAAAACTTAAAACATTCACTTGTCAACAGAAGCAGTTGCTGATATGGAAGCAACAAATACTGAGTTCATATGGAAGAAATCACATCCTCCAGAATTGGTGATAGTAATCCATCTGACCCGGTAAGAACAAGAAATCAAATTCTTAATTTGTTCATTCATTCTGCTTTTGTCTCACAACTGGAACCAAAGAAAACTAATGAAGCTCTTACTGATCCTAACTGGATCAATGCAATGTTAGAGGAGCTAAATCAGTTTACCCATAAAAATCTCTGGAACTAAGTTCCAAGACCAGTTTGTAAAACAATTATAGATACAAAGTGGGTATTCAGAAATAAATTGAACGAAGATGGTTCAGTTGCACGCAACAAATCAAGACTTGTAGCTCAAAGATACATGCAAGAAAAAGGAATTGACTACGATGAAACTTATGCACCAGTTGCAAGATTGGAAGCAATCAGAATTTTCCTTGCCAATGCATCATTCAAAAACTTTAAAGTTTACCAAAATGATGTAAAAAGCACATTTATGAATAGTCAGTTGCTGGAAGAAGTTTATGTTGAACAACCATCATGTTATATCAATCACTCATTTCCTGATCATGTCTATCATTTGAACAAAGCTTTATATGGTCTTAAACAAGCTCCAAGAGCTTGGTATGAGACACTTTCAAAATTCTTAACTTATCATGATTTTACTGTTGGATCAGTTGACAAGACCTTGTTCAAATTTTCTCAGAATGATCACATTTTACTTGTGTAAATATATGTTGATGATATTATATTTTGGTCAAGTAATCCCAAATTATGTGAGAAATTTTCCAAGTTAATGCAGGACAAATTTGAGATGAGTATGATGGGTGAATTGACATTCTTTCTCGGACTACAAGTGAAGCAACTGGACACTGGTATTTTTATCAGTCAGACCAAATACACGAAGAAATTGCTCAAGAAATTTGGCATGGAAACATGTTCAGCTGCAAGTACTCACATGAGTTCATCAGTCAAACAGGAAAATGATCAAGGAGGAATATCAGTTGAGACGACACTCTACAGAGGTTTAATAGGTACATTATTGTACCTAACTGCTAGTCGTCCTGATATTGTATTTGTTGTTTGCATGTGTACTAGATTTCAAGCAAATCCCAAGCAATCACATTTTTCAGTTGCCAAAAGAATTTTAAAATATCTAAAAGACACTCAAAATGTGGGATTATGGTACGCTAAAGAATCTTATTTCAATTTATTTGGATATTCAGATGCAGGATGTAAGCTAGATCGTAAAATGACCAGTGGATCTTGTCAGTTTCTAGGAGACAGACTGATCTCATGGTTCAGCAAGAAGCAAACATCCATAGCTACTTCAACAACTGAAGCAGAATACCTTGCTGCTAGATTGATATGCTGCAAAACATTGTGATGAATGCGGTGTCAGATATCACAGCGGATGTTCGAATCTTATCCAAGAAAGTTGATGTACTTGACAAAAAGGGAGAAATAGGAGAGATAGAAGAGTTAAAAGATCAAAAAGGAGAAGAAAAAGGAAAGAAGAAAAAAATGAAGATCAACTGACTTCAATTATTTGTTGAAGATTATGGCAGGAAATCCCTATTCTTTTATTCTTTGTACGAGTATGTACATAGATTAGTTCCTGATTTTATTCTTTTTACGAATCTGTACATTAGAAGAATTATTTATCTACAATGAGTTCGAAGAATATTTTTTTTGAGTTCAGTTGATCAGTTCATGCTTTACAAGTTTTGTCCAACACCGAAAAGGGGGAAATTGTTGGAAACTTAATTTCGGTTTTTTAACAAACTATTTGTTTTATTTATTGGACTAGCTGATCAAATAGCTTGAAGTAACTGAACTACATAATTCAACTGACAGTTTCCTAACTGAAAATTAATGCGCAGTTTGTCGATGGCAACTAAAACCAGCTGAACTGAACATACGAAGACAATTGATCAGTTGATATATTCAGTTGTGAGCTTACCAGTGATTGCTTATCTGCTGTACACGTCATTAGTTTTTGAGAAGGACATTCAACCGACAACAGTACAAATAAGACTGCAACTCAAAGTGGAACGACACATTTCAGAGCTTACAGTGTACGAATGTCAGAGGAATATTGACGTGGCAACCAACGGGTATAAAGATTCAAATTATATTTAATTTTACCGTTGATGAAAAGCCTATAAATAGGTGAGAAGAGCAGTTGAGGAAAGGATCGATCCATCTATTCTCTTAAGCTTGCTGTTACCCTGCTGAAATCATCGCTCTTACTCAAAAATCAAAAAGCTCACACTTATCATATTTATTTGTAGCATTTGAGGCTACCTTTCGAGCTTATAAGCACATGCTGTTTTGTTATTCATTTGATCTTCAAATAGATCAGTTGTGCTAAATTCAGTTGAAGAACTGTGAGATATTTTGTAAACTAAGAGTTTCAGTTTTGGTAGTGCTAAGTCCAAACTGAAGTGGGTATGTACAAGTTTTGTATCAATCAAAGTCTTTTAGTGCATATCATATCCTTGTGATAGAAGGGGTGATGTATGAGTAATTAAAATCTCTGAACATCCATAAATCTTTGTGTGTTCTTACTTCAGTTATTTATTCTATCTTTCAGTCAGTTTATTTTCGCAACTGTTATCAGTTAAACTGATTGTTATTGAGTGAAAATATTCCTAGTTTCAGTTTGTCACAAAACTGAATCTTCATTCAAAAAGATTGTAAAGCCGTGAGTGTTTATTCAACCCCTCTCCCCCATTCAACACATCTCAACCAATCCTAACAAGAACCTATAGTCGTCCTCGATATTTGACAATGTCATCTTCGACTGAATATAACATTCTGCCTTTTGATTCATCTCGTTGTCTCCATTTCTGTAGTTGCTCATTGTTAGACTATTCGGCTCGAATTCTGTCTCGCGGAGTTGGCTGTACTGTTAAAGTAGCGAGATTAAGGGTCTTTCACCTAGCATAAACTTCGAAAATCAAACATTTGAATTTCCATTTGTAGAGGTTTCTGCACTGATAATTGGGCCAAGACAGTCTTTTTTCTTCTCAAAGCGTCTGCAACTACATTAGCTTTACCAGAATGATAGCTAATGTCACAGTCGTAGTCCTTTACAAGTTCTAGCAATCGTTTTTGTCTCATGTTCAACTCTTTTTGAGTTAAGAAATATTTGAGATTTTGTGGTCCATAAAGATCTTGCATTTCTCACCATATCGGTAGTGTCTCCAAATTTTAAGCGCAAACACGACTGCTGCAAGTTCAAGATCATGCGTAAGATATTTTTTCTCGTGGATTTTCAACTGCCTAGATTCATACGCTATGACTAGATCGCGTTGCATGAGAACTGCGCCCAATCATAGCTTTGAGCATGTATATATAGCACATATTCCCCTTGTTCTGTCGGCATCTCTAGAACTGGCGCGATAGTGAGCGCTTGATTCAACTGATCAAAACTGTTTTTACACTCCGGTCCTCATACAAATTTCGCATTCTTCCTCGTCAAGGATGTCAAGGGTACATGGATGAAAAACTCTTGATGAACTTGCGATAGTAGCTAGCCAAACCCAAGAAACTGCGGATTTTCGTTACAATTTTAAGCACTGACAACTCTTTAATTGTCTCGACCTTAGATGGGTCAACTTCTATTCCTTCACTTGAAATTATGTCACGTAGGAATGCCACATTTTCTAGCCAAAACTCACACTTGTTGAACGTTGCATATAATTTCCGATCTCGTAATACTTGCAACGTCGTCTTCAAGTGCTGATCATGCTCCTCTTGACTCATGAATAGATCAAAATATCATCGATGAAGAAAAAATAAACTGATCGACATATGGCTGGAATATGTGATTTATGAGATCCATGAAGATTGCTGGGGAATTAGTCAGTCCAAAAGGCATCACTAGAAACTCGTAATTTCCATAGCGCATTCTGAAAGCCGTCTTATGTACATCTACCTCCTTCAAACTCAGCTGGTGATATATCGACCGAAGATCTATCTCTGAAAATAAATAATCTCCTTGCAGTTGATCAAAAAATTCCTCGATTCGGGGTAATGGATACTTAATCTTCTCTGTGACTCTATTCAGTTATCTATAATTGATACACAGTCTCATACTCCCGTCTTTTTTCCTCATAAACAGTACCGGTGTGCCTCATGGAGAGAAACTAGGGCGAATAAATCCTTTGTCATGCAGCTCTTGAATTTGATCTTTCAATTCTTTTATCTCAGCAGGTGCTAGACGGTATGGTGCCTTAGAGATTGACACAGTACCATGCATCAACTCAATAGAAAATTTCACCTCTCTCTCGGGTGGGATACCAGAAATGTCGTCAGAGAACACATCCGGAAAGTCCTTGAAAACTTCCATATCTTCTATCAATGGACTGCCAGTGTTAGGTACGGATATAATAATAGTAAGAAAACCTTGGCAGCCTCGCCGGATAAGCTTCTTCGCATGAATACATGAAATAATGTGTTGGAAACTGAATTTTGAATGTTTGACAAACTGAGCGTCTAACTGATCTAAAAAGATTGATAACTGATCTAAAACATGTTGCCATTAACTGAAGAAAAACACGAAGACTTTCGAAGGCAACTGAACCAGCAATTGAACTACGCAGACAACTGACTGATCAGTTAGGAACTGATCAGTTACTACAAACAGTTGTGTGCTTCTCAACTACATTTTGATCCCTCAACTATACACGTCATCAGTTAAGACATTCAACTGACAAAAGCTGACTGCAACAAGTAGTGGGATCGATGAATTACAGAAAATCTGCAGTGTACGACTGTCAAAAAAATGTTGACGTGGCATGCAACCGATAGAAAGGTTCAAATTGTATTTAATGTTACCGTTGGAGGGAGGCCTATAAATAGCAGAGAAGAGCAACTGAAGAAGAACTCTTGAACTTTTGAAACACTCGAACTACTGAATAATTGAACATCTGAACTCTTGAGCACTCGAAATCTATTCAGTTACTCTACTGAAATTTTTGTAAACAGAAAATCTCAGGCTTATTGTATACATTCATAGCTGCTAGGCTATAATTAGAAATTTCAACACAAACTGTATTACTCGATTTAGAAGAGATCTGTTATGTTAGATTCATTCAGTTCTATTGAGTTCTGAAAACTAGTTTGTAACTAAGAGTTTCAGTTTGGCATTGTTAAGTCCAAAAATGAAGTGGGTTTGTACAAGTGTTTGTATCAATCAAAGTCTTTTAGTGTATATCCTATCCTTGAGAAGAAGGTTTGACGTAGGAGTGTTTGAAATCTCCGAACATCCATAAAATCCAGTGTCTTATTATTTCAGTTTTTATTCTATCTATCAGTCAGTTTATTTCTGCACAACTATTTTGTTAACTGATTGATATTGACTTACAAGATTCCTGAGTATCAGTTTATCACTAAACTGACTCATCAATCGAAAAGGTTTTGAAAATTGTGAGTGTTTGTTGAACCACCCCCCGCCCCAATCTAAACACTCTTTCACCCTTAACTTATCCTATCAAGTGGTATCAGAGCGGTTGAATCTTGTTCCAACTTTGATGATTGGATAATTAGAATACAGGCTCATCTAACTGCACAAGATGATGACATGTGGTACGTTATCACGAACAGTCCCATGAAGATATTGAAGGTAAACACAGTTGTTGCCATAATCGATGGGGTACCACATAGTATTGAAAAACCCCGAGATGAATGGACAGCTATTGATAAGAGAAAAGACAATCTGGACCACGTGGTTAAAGTCATCATATACAAAACGCTGGATAAAGTCACTTTCAGGAAGATAAAAATGTGCAAATCCGCCAAGGAAATATGAGAGAAACTAATACAACTTTGTGAGGGCAATGAGCAAATCAAAGAGAATAAGATATCTGTTGTTGTTCAAAAGTTTGACAACATCAAGATGAAGAATGGTTAATCCATGCATGAGTATGATGAAAGAATCAGCAATATTATAAACGAACTGAATGCACTCAGAAAGGTGTATTCAAACAACGAGGTAGCACTGAAGAAGTCAGAGGCCTTCCCAAGGAATGAGATGTTAAGACCATTGCAATGAGAGAGTCAAAGGACCTGAACAAGGTCGAACTTCATGAATTATTTTTTGACATAAAAGCCTAATAGTTTGAGTTGCAAACCAGAGAAGGATAACCTTCTACACCAACTGCTATAACTACCTTAACTGCTGTCAAACTGGAGCCAACTGGTTCAGTTGACTAATCTACTGATCAGTTAAGTAATGATCCTATGTCATTATTCGTCAAAAAATTTGGAAGATTCATGAGAAGAAACCAAGGAAGTTTCCAAAGACGGTATCAGAAGAGTCATTCCAAAGAAGAACCTAATGCTTGCTACAACTGTGGAAAAACTGGTCATTTCATTGCTGACTGTCCCAAGCCTAAGAAGGACAGTCGTGGCTCAACTGAGAAAGGAAAGAAATCCTATGAGCACAAAAGAAGGTCGAAAAATGACAAGAAATCTTATAGAAAGAAGCATGAGGTGCTTCTAGCTGAGAAAAGCAAGTCAAAATGGGTAGAATCTGAGAGTGATGATTCAGATTCTGAGAGCTTGAGATGCTCCAGTGACGGTGATGAAGAAGTCAAGTGTCTAATGGCTGATGACACTGAACTGGAGTAAACTAGTCAAGAGGTATTTGAATTTTGTTCAACTGATTTCACACGAGATGAGCTCATTTCTACACTTCATGACATAGTAAATAATATCAAAAGCTTACCTTATCTTTTGAGAAGGCCAGAGCAAAGCAAACTGATCCCATAGAAAACAAAACTGGAACTGATGAATCAGTTGATCTGTTGAGTCTTAAAAGGGAGATTGGTGAGCTTAATTCTGAAAGATGAAAGAATCGATCAATGATTCAGCATTTGATACTTTAAAATTCAAAGCAAACTGAGCTTATTAAAGCATGGAACAAATCATCTGTTGCATTAGCTGAAATACAAAATAAGCAAAAGTCAGTTACTGATAAAACTGGTTTAGGGTTCAGCGACCAAGATGAAATTTCCACTTTTTAAAACTGATTAGTCCTTTAGGAACCACTTTGTAAAATAAGTTTTGGTACAAGAACAGCTAGAACCAAGTAAACTAGCTATACAGCCTATTGAAATAAGAACAAGACTACAAGATATGCTATTGGTTATAGGCCAAAAATTTCAACTGACCCAAAAACCCAGTCATCAAAAAGATTTAGTAATAAATAATTGAACTATTCAAATGGCTACTCCAATTACTATAACAGTAGGCCAGTAAAGAAAAGATATCGGGTGAATAACCAGTTGAAAAAGTCTAAAAATCATATTGCTTCATCTGCACACTACACATCAAGCACACACAAGCAGAGAAAAACTATCTGGAACACAGCAACTGGAAAGTCAGTTAGATTTGTCCAAGTCTAGGTTCCTAAAGGACTGATACGTTTAGGACCCAAATAGTTGTGGGTACAAAGATTATATATATTGTGTGTGATTGCAGATGACATGTACAAACAAAGAATCAATCCGGTATATGAACAGTGGATGCTCGCGTCATATGACAGGGGATGCAAGTTTGCTATCCCAACTGATCAAATACACTGGTCCAAACATCAGTTTTGGAGACAACTCCAAAGATAAAATTGTGGGTAAGGGTAAGCTTATCCATGTTAATTTTATGATTAAAGATGTTTTATTAGTTGGGAATTTGAAGTATAACTTGATTAGCATAAGCAGGTATGCGACAATAAATTCTCTGTTCAGTTTGACAGACACACTTGTTCAGTTAGAGAATTAACTAATGAAACATCCTAACTGGCAATCGTTGTGGGAATACCTACAAAGTCAGTTGGACTGAACAACCTTATGCACCCCTTTGTCTTAAAGCTTCCAAATCTTCTAAAAACTGGTTAGGGCATAAGAGATTGAACTACCTAAACTTTAAAACTATTGCCTATCTGAGTAACCATGATCTTGTAACTGGTTTGCCCAAAATAAATTTTTCAAAAGATAAAATTTGTTCAGCATGTTGGTTTGGTAAACAAGTAAGATCTTCATTTAAAAACAAGGGTTGTAAATCATCTTCCCGATGCTTAGAACCGCAACATATGGATCTTTTCGGTCCTATATCAGTCCTGAGTTTGGGGGAATTAAATACACTCTAGTAGTCATGGATGATTTTTCAAGATTTACTTGGGTTATTTTTATCAAATCCAAAGACCAAACTGCTGTATAACTGAGTAAGCTTTTTAAACGACTTTTAAATGAAAAATCAGTTGGGATTGATCGAATAATGTCTGATCGAGGGACTGAATTAATCAATCAAAATCTTTCACAATTTTTAGAAAATGCTGGAATCAAGCATGGGCTCTCAGCAGCAAGAACTCCTCAGCAAAATGGTGTAGCTAAGAGAAGAAATCGGACACTTAAAGAAGCTGCTAGAACAATGCTTGCTGATTCTGGTATTTCTCAAAGATTTTGGACAGAAGCAGTAAACACTGCATGTTACACTCAGAACAGATCAATGATTAACAAGAATCATGTGAAAACACCGTATGAGATCTGGCATTGACGCAAAAGTGTGGTTTCTTATTTCAAGATATTCGGCTGCAGATGTTTTATTCTTGACAATGACAAAAATCATTTAAAAGCCTTTCATGCTAAATCTGCAGAGGGATTATTTCTGGGATATTATTCAGTTGGTAAAGCTTACAGAGTTTTTAACAAATGCACTTTCTATATAGAAGAGTCTATTCATGTTCTATTTGATGAATCTGTGCTAATTGATAAGCCAACTAATCCAGTTGAGATAGTTGATTGATTTACAGATATCAGTTTGGAGGATGATAATGAAGAGGAGAATCATATTAATCAGTTGAACAAGAAATTATTATTGACAATCAATTGATGGAGCAAAATGATAACAATCAGTTACCAACTGATACAGCAACAACTGAAGCTGAAGAAAACATTCAGTTGCCAACTGAAGCAGTTGCTGAGATGGATGCAACAAATACTGAATACAGATGGAAGAAATCACATCAACCAGAACTGGTGATAGCTAATCCATCTGATCCGGTAAGAAGTCAAAATCAAATGTTTAATTTATTTGTTCGTTCTTCTTTTGTTTCTTAACTGGAACCTAAGAAAACTGATGATGCTCTTGCTGATCCTAACTGGATAAATGCAATGCAAGAAGAACTAAATCAGTTTACCCATAACAATGTCTGGAACTTTGTTCCAATACCAATTTCTAAAACCATTATAGGTATAAAGTCGGTATACAGAAACAAACTGAACGAGAACCTGAGAGCTAAAGATGCTCCAGTGATGATGATGAGGAGGTCAAGTGTCTGATGGTTGATGACACAGAACTGGAGTCAACCGGTATTAGACTTTGGTTCAACTGACTTCACACGAGATGAACTTATTTCTACACTTCATGTAACGCCCCAAAAACTTAAAGGTCCACACTAACCACATGCACACAAGTTATTAAATTCTCTTGTATTTTAATTACTTGTTTTAATTGCATAAATTAGTCATGTTGTGCATATTTGCATATTTAAAATATATTTTTCTACCTGGTTGCATAAAATATATTTTTAAAGGTTATTCGAGTTGCGATCGAGGAACGAAGACCGATGGCTGAAAATAGAAAACGTTTTTTTTGGTTAATTGTTTTTAATTATTTAAATTAAGGGTTATGCTTTTTCTTATTTTCGAAAATATGGGTTTTGAGTGATTTTATACGCCGGGACGTAAATTTTATCGGTGTTAGTTTTTCAACAAAAACGCGAACGTTTTGGCAACCCGCTAATAGATTCACAAACTTTATTAAACAAAATAATTTTTAATATTTTAGTTAAGCAATAATGGGCTTATTAACCTTCTTAATGGGCCTAAGCTTTATTAGTTTTTAATTAAGTATTTAATTTACAAAAAACATACCCTAAACCCCATATTATCACACGCCCCCTTCCACAAAAAAATTAACAAGGATTATTTTCTCACCAAAACCACCCCACGACACACAAAAAAAAATCAAGGGAAAGCATCAAAGTTCTTCAAGGAAAATCAAGCCAAGGTTTTCGTCGCCGTTCTTCGCAATTGTCAACATAAAATTGTGCGTTAAATATGCAAAGGCACACCTTAATCTTCTTTTTTCTATCTATCAAACCATATTATATGTTTGATGCATGTTTGCATGAAAAATATCAAACACTACCTTGTATTTTCGTTTTTATGGCTTATTATGCATAAAACTAGAGTTTTCTTTTTTTTAAACTCTTCATAATGATGCACAAAGGGACTGCCATGGTAGGGATACTTGAAGGGATGTTTTTCCACATGTTTAAGGGTCCCTAGATGTATGTTTAAATGCTGGAAAAATGTAGGACACCATTATGAATGAAAATTGTATGTTTTAGAGTCCTAGGGTACGGTTGAAGGGCTAGGCGTGTTTGGTGCTGGTAGGTTCGGTGCAGCAGCATTTCATGGGTTTGTTCTAGGTCCTAGGATTGTTGGGTAGAGGCTGGACATGGTGGTTAAGGGCTGGAGTCGATATTTTCCTAGGTTCGAATCATATTAGGACTAGAACTCTTGGTGCAGAAAAATTCAGTAGCTTCCTAGACGTGTTCAAGGGACTTCATGGCCTTGATTTGGGTAGAATATGGTTTAATTAGGTGTTGTTAAGCTTTGGTTCAAGTTTGGTAAAATTTGTTTAAGTTTCGAGTCCAAACGAGTCAAAACCGGGAAGGACGCCTAAGTTTAAAAACGAATCGGGGAATCTATCAAAAGCTAAGTTTTAAACCTAAGGAATATTTATGGGAGTGTTTTAAGGTTATATGTTAAGTTTGGAATGATTTAGGATGTGTTTTGAGGTCTAAGGATAAATACGAAAAATTATGCTGCTAGGGGTAAAACTGTCATTTTACACCCGAAAATTAGTAAACGTCATGGAAGTGTCCTGAATGTTGTTTTATATGCTAATATGATAATTTTATATGTTTATGAATTTTTATGATGTTTATATGTTAAAATATGTATTTTTAATGTTTATGGATTTAATATGTCAAAATGTTATTGTAAATGTTTAAAATTTAATATGTCAAAGTGTTATTTTAAATGTTGATGAGTTAATATGTTAAAATGTTGATTTTAAAACATTTATGGCTTTCTATGATTTTATATGTTAAAACGCTTATTTTAAATGTTTATGGATTTTTATGATTAAACAATAACGTTAAAAGATATGTTGCATGCGACTTAAAAGTAAAACATTATATGCATGTTTAAATTTTATAAAGTGATGATAATATTAAACGTTGAAGGAAGTGAAGTAATTGTGA
The DNA here is from genome assembly GCF_022965805.1 of Primulina eburnea. Classification (NCBI taxonomy): domain Eukaryota; kingdom Viridiplantae; phylum Streptophyta; class Magnoliopsida; order Lamiales; family Gesneriaceae; genus Primulina; species Primulina eburnea. The sequence goes on from NW_027330812.1 coordinate 580,216, forward strand.
CTAATACAATGATATGTGGGAGATATCGTGAGGGCTATGGTCTCAGTCGGAGCCTGACAATCGTATTTCCATTGATACGAATACGATGATATGAATGAGTATGTCGTGAGGGGAGAAGGCCCCAGAGGAAGCCCGTTTACGGGATAAGGCCCCAGAGGGAACCCAATTATGGGAAAAGGCCCCAGAGGGAGCCCCGAAGATCGTATTTCCATTCGATGAGGATAGGCCGAGGCCTAGTTGACCGGTGAGAGTGTTTCTGGTGTCCTCGCCGTCCAGTACTGTGGTTACATGTAGATGGATCCATCGCCCATCACGTAGACGTAGATGAACACGAAAGTCACAATTAACGATCTGAATTCAACAAAAAGGAAAAGGAATACGTATATGTTGATGATAATATCTCTTACTATTTATTAAAGCTGAGTAGGTTAGAGTAACTTCCTTGGTCTGTTTTTTAAAATACCTAAAATACCCTTCACCTCCACTAAATCACACCGTTCTTAAAGGCATCACTTAGATTTTCTCATGTTCAACTTCCCACCCAGAGTGACGATCTTCTCTTCTCTGAAAATTTATGGTTCTCAGAATTTGACAGATCTTTATCCCGCTTCAAATCCATCAAATTTTGAAGGTTTGATTTTTATCTCTTTCTCTATTCTGTATTAATTTTACACCTTATGATCACTTTTCACTTTTTTTATTTATCGTTTGAATTCAAGATTCTCAAAAAAGGATGCACGTTTTGAATGTTAATTTGAATTTCCCCCTCTTTCGAATGTTAGTTTCAGTTTTCCCCTTATGAATGTTCTCCAAATTTTTATTCTAGATCAAGGTTTTATATTTTCGAATCACCGTCGAACATGAAATTTCGATTCCTACGTCTTCTGGTTTTATATTTTGTGCTGGATTTGGGATTATATATCATTGGTTGAACAGCGTGGTGTGCGTGTGATTTTGGAAAATAGATGAATTGAGAGGCAGGGATGATGAATCAACGTGGAAGATGAATTTTAGATTCCTACGTCTTCTGGTTTTAAACTTTGTCCTATTCTTTGTGCTGGATTTGGGATTAAATATGATTGGTTGAAGAGCGTGGTGTGTGCAACCGATTTTGAATAATAGATGAATTGAGAGGCAGGGATGATGCAAATTGGCAGGTCCGCAAGACCACCGATGATGCAAATTTGGCATCACCGCGCAGTTTTAGAAGCCATCGGAATTTTTAGTTCAAATGATCTCCATGTTCTCGACATGGGATTTATTTCTCAGTTACTCTGTGTAGGGCAATGCCACTGGGCCATATACGTGGTGCTTCATATGACACATCGTCAAGATTATCCTTATCTGCAAACTACAGTCATAAGGGAAATTCTCTTCCAGTACTGTCAAGTTTGGAGTGCACAGGACTCACAATGGAGCTTCATTGAAGACCTAGGTGTTCCTTCTTCGTGGTTGCACGAAGCTTTGGTGAGTTGGTGTTTCTTGAACCAATTTGAATATGTTCGTAGATTAATGGTTTTGCTTTGCCTTACTTGAAACCTCATCATGACCAGTATTACTAAAATTTGGTTCTTATTGATTGCCGGTATTGTTGAGATTGCATCATATGCTCATGTTTTACTAGGAATATTGAATGAGTCAATTAAATGAAGGCCTCAGTTAAATAACTTTTTCGTAAAAATGCTTGCAATAGGTTGGGAGTGCTTCTTATTTACTTCCACTGACGGTGTCAACTATTGAATTTTTTCTCATGGGTTTTTCTCTTCTTTGTTTTTTAAATGCAGGCCATATACTTCAGTTACAACGGTGACCTAATGAAGGCCTTGCATCACTTCATTGAATCCTCACAATGGCAGAGAGCTCACTCCATTTTTTTTTTTACTTCAGTCGCTCATTCTCTCTTTTTGTCAGATAGAAGTTGGCTGGTCCTTTTTTCTGATCTTCTCCACTGAGTCAAATTTGGTGTCCGTCATTGATCAGTTGGTTCTTTTGAATGGTTTTATGCCATGCGAGGTACTTCGCGGTTATGTATTTAAGCAGGTGCTTAGTTTTGGATAGCTTTCATTAATCTGAGATGAATTTACAACTGTTTATTCTTTTTGTTTTGGAACTTTGATAATCGATATGCGTGCTTAGCTACAGTGTTCCAATGTATTCTTCGTGATAATATTTGCCGGCTGATCTATGCAATTAGAAGAGGACATGGGATTCGAGGCTTCTGCAATCTTACTGCATTTTACAGTGTGTCATTAATAAGGTAAAAAATTGAGTTTGGCAGATTTTTTTAAGCGCTGGAATCCATTGCCTTCAATGATTCACGTACAAAATGTTTCAATGTCATGCTGTTGTAATTTCATGAATGTTTAATATATTAGCTCAATATATTCATGACACACGCAACGCGTGTGCCTCGGTGGCTAGTGTATATGAATATGTTGAAGATGACATGAAAATGCTTACGTTTAAAGATGATGCATCATCATGAAAATGCTTTTATTTAAAGATATTCATCATGAAAATGTTTATTAAAACTTTTATGTTTAAAGTTTATGTATCATGAAAATGTTTATGAAAATGTTCATGGTTAAAGTTTATGCATCTTCATGAAAACGATATTTTAAGTACAAGTATTTTCACTGTTGTATGTGATCTGTATATGTAGTACTTGTTATCAAGATTATGGTGTGTTGAGTCTTTAGACTCACTAAGTGTGATTGATGCAGGTGATTATGATAATAATGTTTATCGAGGTCTTGATGGTTGACTTTGTTGGACTGAAGGTGCACATAATCCGAGGACCGACGATAGTTTCCGCACTAGTTTATGATTTATGATTTTAAGCAGGTTAAAGATATTTTATGATTTTTATTTATGGTATTGCTATACATTTCAAATAATGTTTTTAGGTTTGGTAAATGTTTGGCGATTTTACGATTTGTACTAATTTCATTTGAGTTGCAATATTAGTTCGTTGTTTTATACTAAAAATGGTGTCATGGTATTTTAAAGTATATATGTGGAGCCCAAAATCAGTACACGTATAACTCATGCATTTATTTAATTGTTAAATTATTTATTTAAGTTTAAAATGATTTATAGCGATGCATGACCTATTTAATTTGTATTATTTTAAATATTTATGTTTATGTAATGCACGTTAAATGTTTTCTTGAATTTAATGTTTCAAAGATTATTCGATGCGGGATCGAGGAAAAGAGACCGACGACGATTTTTGGCGATTTTAAAATGTGGTAATTTATTTTAAGTTATAAAGGGACATTTTAAATAAATTATTTAGTTTTTATCATTTTAAACCCAAAATTTATTTAGTTGGTGATTTAGGAATTTAAAACCTTTAAAATTTATCCATGTTGTGTTTTAAATTTCAATTTGGGATTTGTTAGTAAAGTATAGGTGGGTTAGCATTTTATTAGCATGTTGATTTTTTATTTAAGCAATTAATTCCCCCTAATTAAGCCAAACACACGCGCACACACACACACTCACACATACAATTACACGACACACAACACAAACTAACATTTTCAGTTTTTTTAAAGAGAAAATCAGAGTTCTTAGAACTAGAGAGCAGCTGTCCCTCCCTCTTCAGTTTTCCAGAAGATTTTCGTTGAGTTTTCTTTAAGAAAATCGTTCCACGATCGTCCCGGATCAACCCTCGCATCCTTCCCGCTTCGGTGTCATCGTTTCGGTATTTTTAAATATCAAAAGCATGTGTAATCTTTTGTTTCTGCATCGATCTTGTTATATTATTTCATATGTTTATTATGCGTAAAAACCCATGTATGTTGTAAAACGTTTGAGCAGAAATTGGTTGGATGGGTTTGAAACGATTTTAGATCTGAAAACTCGAAATTTGTTGTCATTTTAAATATGGCGACTTTTTGGTCGATTTTCTGGAAAGACTTTCCACATATAAAACATAGAACTTTTCGATACTTTTGATCTGACAGTATATTCAAAATATTTGGATAAGAAATGAGTGAGTTATGATCGTTTTCGTGGGACTGCTCAAACTACGTTTTTCTGAAAATTTGTTCTTGACATGTTCTTGAGTTTCTTGTGTTGCAGGCACGTTGGAAATCGCCGAGTGTTCCTTGCTGTGTTTATGAGTGTTCAATGGGGTGATCATGTGAATTTTGGGGTGTTGTCTCGAGTTGGTGAGGTTGTGCATGCATTAGAAGTCATAGGGAACTCTTGTGCAGAATTTTGGGCAGAGTTGGGCAGAACTTGCGCCGCAGCGCCGCAGTGCTGCTAGTACGCACCAGGAAGCGCTGCAGTGCAGCGCCTAGGAGCCATTCTGACGCTGCACTGCCAATTTTAGTCTTCGAATTTAGGTGCTCTTGCTTCTTTTGGGTACTATTAAGTCGTTTTGTCCTAGTATACTAAAAATTAATTTAGATGTTTTGAAGTTTGATTGGGGAACGTCGAACTATGTTTTAAGCAAGGTCCATGCCTCCTATTGTTTGGGGAAATTCATACTTTTTGACAAGATTTGTTTTGGGGTCGAGTCGGGGGTTAACATGTTATTTTTCACGGTCAAGTCCCGAGCATCTCCAGAAAGTCATACGTTAGTAAGTCAATGGGCGATGCATTCGATAGGCATGACTAAGTGGTGGAAGTTAAGGTTCATGGTAGAGCGTTAGCATGTGCAGCAAGGACTCGATCGAGATCCAACGAATCCCTCAACGCCAAGTAAGTATGTTCGACGCGCAAAAGAAAATATTTTTAAGTTTTTTAGGTATGCTAAATATCTTGTGACCAAATTATGAATGTGTTTGGAAGTCGGTGAACGTGGTCGATGACCTCTCCACCTCGGTAAAACATGATCGGGTCTAGATCAGCATTGGAAAGCGGTAAAGCATGACCAGGGACCAATCCTCCCGTTAAAGCATGAACGGGGATTTCATGTATGTGGTAGTGGACATTCACTGCAAGCCCAGTACTGTGGTTTAGTCTGATCAGGCACTTTTATGTATGGGTCACTTGCTTTGAAACATATCTCTACAAAAAATGATGAAGTTTATGTATGTTCAAGTATGTATGATGGAAGCATGTTTAAGAAAATTTTTACGATGATGGCACGTCTATGTTATGTATGTAGGTTCAAGCTTATATATGCACGTTCAAATTTTAATTATGTAAGCCCTACTTTAAAGATGCATGTGGTTTTATTATGTAGTACTTGCTATCTCCAATTTATACATGTTGAGTCTTCAGACTCACTAGATTTGGTCGATGCAGGTGAGGATGACTTTGAGGAGACGAGGGGTGGGGACCAGTAAGCCGGCTTGGACTGAGCAAGAGGCTAAACCCGAGGACCGTCCATGTTTTTTTAGAAATTATGAAATGTTCAAATACTCTGATTTCGCGTTATTGTTTACGATATTTAAACAACTTCATTTGTGATCTTTTTGTTGCAAATGTTTTGAATGATCAGTTTATCAATTGATTGTGGACCGAAATTTGAAAGTTTATCACGCTTACATCACACGTACACACGTTTTCATCCAAAATTTTCAGGGATTGACACGTGTCCCGAATTTGAATAGTCACGTACATATGTACCATTCTCAGCTTCAATTCAGTTTTTCCTTACGCGCATATCAATTTTTAAAAAAATCAAATTCATACACTTAGAGCTTGTTTCTTGCAAAAATTTCACACTTGAAAGGATCGATTGGAAAGCTGATAAGTGTTTAGAAGGGAGGGTTGAATAAACACTCACAGATTATATATTTTCTTCGAAAAATGATTTCAGTTTAGTGAAAAACTGATGCTCAGTCGATGACAATCAGTTTAACTAAAAAATAGTTAAGGAAGTAAACTGACTGAAAGATAGAATAACTGAATGAAAAATAATAACTGAAATAGTATGCACACAATTTGTTTCTGGATGTTCGAAGAATAGAATAACTCCTACGTCACCCCTTTTATCACGAGGATAGGATTTCCACTAAAAGACTTTGATCAAATACTACAGTTGCACCGACCCACTTCAGTTTGGACTTATCACTGCCAACACTAAAACTCTTAGTTACAAACGGCTTTTATATTTCTCAACTGAATGAAGCACAACTTAACGAATAAAGCAAATATTACAATCATGCTAACAAGCTCAAGAATGTAGCTTTGAATGCTACTGATAAGCGAGTAAGTGTGAGCGTAGTGATTTCAGCAGAGTGACAACAAGCTTGAATGATAGTTCGTGTGTTCTGCCTTTTTCAGCTGGCCTCTTCACTTATTTGTAGAATTCCCTTTCAACGGAAACAATTAAATGTGATTTGATTTTTATATCCGTTGATTTGCCACGTCAATACATTGCAGACTCTGAAATGCGGCGTTCCACTACTAGTTGCAGTCTGTTGTACTATTTTTCGGTTGACATGTTTCAGCTGAATGATATGCTGTTGGGCAAAACGCTTATTATGTTCACAATTGAATAAATCAACTGATTAGTCAGTTCTCTTCAAGAGTTCAGTTCAGCTAGACGCAGTCGCGTAGTTCAGTTTTATCATGTTCAGTTATTTACATAAACAGAAGGTTCGCACTTTGTCAAACGCCGAAACTTAGTTTTCAAAAATTTCCCCCTTTATGGCGTTTGACAAAAATAAGCAAATAATAGCTGAACAACTGAACTCATTGTAGATAATATAAGAATTTGATCAACTGATAGTCTCCAAAAATAGCAACTCGAAACTAACTGCTCTTCTTTTGTTGTTCTAGCATCTCTTTAATCTCTTTCCTCTTTTTGTCAAACAGTTCCATCTTAACAGATAATCTCCGAAAATCAGTTGATAGGATGCTGACAGTAGTGGAAATGCTGGAGACAGCAGAAGTCATTATGGTTTGTAGCGAGTTCATTTTTCTGGATACGAGCGTCTCCAAACTGTCAACTCGTTTTCAGATAGAGTCTTGAGTTACGGAGAGACTCTTAGCCAAACCTTTGTTCTTTTGAATTTCTTCTACTGTATGAGATATAGAGGTTATAGCATCTTGAATTGCCTTCAGTTTCGCTGAGTTGAATTCTTCATAATGTTCCAGCTTCAGAGTGTGCTCTAATTGAGTGTGCTGAATCTTGTACATATCAGTGATCATTTTATTCAAGTTTTTCTGAATCTCCTGAATTTCTTCAAGAAATAATTCAAAATCTGTAGATGAATGAGGAGGTGATTGTCTAGATGTTTCAGGTTCCTGATAGACTTGATAAAAAACCACCAAGGTCCTGTTAGATATTATCGTTTCAGTGACAGTCTGTTCTAGAACATCTGTTTCAGTTACTTATATTTGAGTCGGATGAGTTGAAGACTGATCCGGAGCAGCAACTGAACTTTCCTGCTGAACGTGAGAATCTTCGGGATTGACAGATGGAGGGTCATGAACTGGTGCTTCTGCTTGACAGTCAGCTGAAACTTGGGCTGGCTCGTCAGTTGGAATATTTTCAGAAATGAACAACTGAGCCTCCATATTTGCAGCAATTCGATGATCTGGTGATTGAGCAGGCACAACATTTTGATTATCTGGTTCATCAGTGACAAGAGGCGGAACTGGCTCTTCAGTTGAAATGAGAACCTCTTGAGCTGCTTGATAAGCGGAGTGATCAACTGAAATAGGTTCATCTGTTGGAGCTTCTTGAACCACTGACTGAATAATTTCATCAATATGAGCGAGTGTCAAGTCAGCTTCTGAATAAATATTTGGATCATTGGAAGGAGGCGCTGACATAAATGAATATGGAGCTATTGAAGATGAAGGAACTGCTGCTTTCTGCGAAAAAGTAGCAACAGTGTCCTTAGATAGTTCCCCAGCTGACTGTTCAGCTAGCTCTTCAGTCACAAACTCTTGAGACACTGCTGGGATGATTAGCATTTACCAATGTTTAATTTCTGCCTGTAGTCCAATCAAAGCTGCTTCCAGTTGAGCATATACTGATTTATCATTGAATGCAGTTGGACTTGAGGGATTGAAATTTTGTCGCAGCTCAGCAACAATCTTTTGCAGCTTCTTCTCTCTTGTAAGATCAAAAAATATTTCTTCCTCTCCAAGGCTTGAGAGATTGAGGAATCTTTGACCATTTTCAACACCACTTTCTCCAGCTCAGTAAATCTTTTCAGCTTAGATTTCTTCTGGAGCTCCTTAGCGAAAACATGAGCTCGGAATCTTACCCATTCCTCATAAATTTTGAGTTTCATTGCTGAAAATTCATTAACCTCTTACCAAATAAGATCAGTATGAGTTTGAATGGCATTAGTAGGTCTGGGCTCTTCTTGTATTTTACTCTTGTCCTTGGGGTCAGTTAGAATATGAGGGATGTTTAATCCAGAAGTAGTTGCATCAACCCCCTCTCTGAGCACCACCCCTGTAGGTCTAGAAAATGGTAGAGGAATGTGACGAGAAACAGTGATTAATGGAGCTTTGACTCCAGCCAGTTTGGTCTGATCACTAGGTTCAGTGATTGTCCTCTGCGGTAAATTGTTGGACAAGGGTAACTGATCCTCTGCTGAGGATGCAGTTGGGAATGCCTTTAACGGAACAGCCTGGATTGGCTGTTGAGCTGTTGATTCCATCATACTATCAGTTGGTATGACTTTAACTGTAGCAGCAGGTTTGGTCTTAAATGTCCGTGGTTTCTTGACAATTTGAGGAGACGGAGTCTTCTCTATATCAGATTCACTCACAATCAATTTCCGCTTGGTAGTCTTCAAAGTCTTGGCTTTCTTGACTGATTTGGGAGCGGCCTGCTGCGTCCCAATTTCCTTTTGTTCTTCACGAATTGATCAGAAGACAAGCCTAGTTTAGTCTTTGGTGGCAAAATATTTTTGGCATTGAAAATTTTGAATTTCGATAATCTCTCTGAATCATCAGCCACCAACTCTTTCACTTTTATTAAATGAATGAGCTGCACTGCAAATCCTTTGGACTGCTTGGTGGATAAAAACATATTCTTCAAGGTGTTGAAGATAAGGTTCTTCCAGTTAAGTCTCCGCCAGCCATGATAACAGTGATGGCTTGTAATTTCTCCAAAGTTAGTGCATGAAAAGATCCTGCCTTAGCCAATTGCCCCTTGGCAACAATATCAGCCAGCAACTGAACTTTGTGCTTCAGTTATTTCTTAGGATCGTAACTTTGATTTTCCGTCCATCAGCAGAGAGTAGGGTCTGCATCTATTCAACATCAGATGCTTTGATATCAGCAAGATGTGCTAATCCATCAGAAGAAAATAAGAATAATTCTCCAAAAGAGTCTTCAGAGAGTGTCAACAACTGACTATTGACAGTAGAAATGATTCTTCCTTCAGAATTGATGTAGCCATTGGAGTAGAAGTCTTGAAGTTCCTTTGGGTAAATCTCCTGTGAAGATTGCCCCAAGAATGTCCTCTGCCCAGCTGATTCGAGCTTCAGAAAGACATTCTTGACATCGGCTTCTTCGGTTGACAGAACTGATCCAAAATTGATAGCCATAGCGTTCAATACGTGAGCGGGAATCTGGTTTGCCATTGCTGATAATACGAAAACGTGAGAAGATTAGAAACATAACCAACTGAACGATCAGTTGTGAAACTGTGTCCTTTCAGTTGAAGATTTACTTACCACTGTCTTCTCAGTTAACCTCTAAAAACCAATATTCCCCCTAAATAGATGCATATTATGAGAACTTAATCAAATTAAATCTTATGCTTAGAAGGTTAATCGTCTGCTGTAATGACTTTTTCCTTTCATCTTCCTTGACCTTGCGCTATAAATAGGAGTAGCTCAGTTAGTTTCAAACATATCAGCTAATAATATTCAGCATCTTAAAATGGCAGGTACGGGTAGCTCAAGGACTCCAGATATGGCTGAAGAATTCATGAAGGCATCTTTGGAACAACGAAAAGCTGATATGGAAGATGAATTCTTCCATAAGATCCTTCGCTATTGGGAGGAGCTGCAAGGACTTTAGTTCCTTTATGACAGTGCAGAAGCTCTCTATCCCACTCAGATGGCGAAATTTGATAAATTTTGGGAGTGCTTGCATGTTTCCGAGAAGGTGAACATCTTTGAGGATGACTATGTCTACAAGCTGATGCTCTTAAAAGAAAGGAGGATCCTGGAGCATATAGCTGACTCTGATAGCTTCCACAAGACTACCACTGGAGATATAGGATGAACAAGTGGAGGTCTTTTGTTGAGGAAGAGTATTTTAATGTAATCCGAACCAATTTATTTAAATAAATAAAGGCTTATTTCAGTTTGTCTTTGTCTTTTTATTTTCCTGCAACGGTTAATCTCATCAGTTGAAATACAAATGACTAACTGAATCATAAAAAATAACAAACTGATAGATGACATAAATTAGTTAACAGCAGATATATAAGCAATAAAACTGATTAAGATAAATCAATTAAACCAAGTGTATTTCGAAAGTGAGAAAACTTAGTCTCTGGCAGTGGTTTGGTGAATATATCTGCTGCTTGATGCTCGGTTTAGAAGTATTCCAGTCTGATGTCCTTTTTCAAGGCATGATCTCTGATGAAGTGATGTCTGACATCTATGTGCTTGGTCCTCGAGTGAAGAACTGGATTGTAGGTGATAGCAATCGTGCTTGTATTATCAAAGAATATGGGCGATTCTTTAGCGTCAACTCCATAATCTCTCAATTGATGCTGAACCCAGAGCAGTTGTGTCACACCCTTACTCTATACTTAGCATAATTACCATAATTAAAATAAGATTTGAATGATATAACTATATTATGAAGCAAATCAAACAAAAGGCATCACTTTGATGGTTTATAAAATTTTTGGCATGATGTCCCTACATTTTGTTTAAACCAAACCTCAAGCAATACCATATATACAACAATATCAACTATATTTTCATATAAAACTATGCACCATATTGTCCATATTCTCATATACATGCATACTATGTATCATCATAAACATAATATGATATTTGTTTCAAACCCTAACATTTCACTCATTATAATAAATATGCGGAAGCTATACAATAATAAGTCCCAGTTCTTGTCGAGGTGAGGCAATTCACAAGCATCCATTGGCGAACCGGCATCTTACGCATCTTCACTACCTGATCCTGTAATACATGAGCTACGTGAGTTTATAAAACTCAATAAGTTGGCACTTATACGTATCAACATGCATCGAAGGAACATACATATCAAGTCGTGGTCAACAATGAATCTTTAAAACATGTCATATCATATCATATATTCATGTTCATTTTTGTACTTGAGCCTCATTAGTTGACCTGTACTACCGTGCTTGCTTTATTATATAGCTACTACTGTGTTGGACGTCAGGGATCAACCTTTGGCAACCCTACGCCCCATGAACATATATTGGCCAATAGGTTTGGTGGACTTAAAACCACCCATGATGTCAACAAGCTCTATATCATGTAAAATCAGTCTTTTTCCTTTCATGTTCATGTTTGTGTTCATAACATAGCACCCATTAGACATGCTTATCGGGTCCATCGGACCGGTTCCGGACCGGTTCCTACCGGTTCTCGGTCCGGTAAGTTCGGAACCGGTCTGAACTGGTAAGGAACCGGTTCTAACCGGTTCCGGTTCCAAGGAGAAATATTTGGAACCAATCCAAACCTAGACCGGTTCGGGCTTTTATAAACCGGTTCCGGTTCGGGTCGAACCGGTTCCGAACTTAATTTATTATATAATTAAAATAAAAATTATTAAGGGACAATTTTTTATTTTATATTTCGGTGCAAATAAATGTGCATTACATTTAAAAAAATTTAACAACATAACTTAAACATTTATTTTTACAATTGAACATCTAAAATTCATCACGATTTATTAAAATATATTTTGAATATTCTGGATCTTCGTCGGAGCTTGAACTTTGAAATTCGTCGATCGCGCCAGATGTCCTATTCTATTTTTCTGCAGCAAACCAATCTTGTAGGCATGTTAGCATGGAAAGTGTTTCTGGCTTTAAATTAGTTCTTTGATCACCAATGATCCTTCCACATACTGAAAATGCTGATTCGGAAGCAACACTTGAACTTTGAATTGGTAGGACATCTCTTGCGATTGCAGCTAAAACTGGATAAAGTTTAGAATTTACTTTCCACCAATCAAGAACATCGAAATTCTCCGTCGTCTCAATATATTGGCTTAGATAAATTTGGATCTCATTGTAATTGGTTGTTGTCACCGATTTTCCTTTGAACTTTTGTCGTTTCAAACTTTGAAAGAAGTTAAGTGCTCCACTTTTGCTTTTATATGTCGGCATCTCCTCCGGCTGCGCGCTCGGTTCATCACATTGTTCGCTAGCATACAAATCAAACAATTCTTGGATAGAATGCGTGATTGACTTCTTTTGATCGTCAACATTCTTCCCAAGAAATTTAGCATAATATTCAAAAAAAATGTCTAATCCTCCTTGATTTTGAGTAGGATCAAGTAATGTTGCTAAACCATGCACAATTGGTATAGTTTCCCAATATTTTCTAAATTTATCTTCCATATTTGAAACAAAATCACGCATAACAGAATCATTACGATATTCAATAAATTTATAAAACATATTGAAAAGCAAAGGTAGAAACATCGTTGAAGTAGGGTAGTTAATGCCAGAAAATTTTTCGGTTGCTTCTTTAAAAATTTCTAAAAAAGAAACACATTTACTCAAAACAATCCAATCATCGTCATTTAGCATCAAACTTTCTATCGCAATATTATTATAATATGGGATAACTAAATCTTGAAAACGTAATAAAGTATGAAGCAAGTGATATAAAGAATTCCATCTAGTATCAATTGGAAGTGGAAATTTTTTAAATTTAATTCCGGTTGATTCGACTAGTGTTTTCCAGTCACGTCCATATCTCCTTTCACGTAATAATTTCCCACATAATTTGAACTTTTCTATAACAGTGGACATTTGCTCATCACATGCACATTTAACACATAAGTTGATAATATGACACGCACATCTAACATGAAGCAAATTACCTTCTAAAATTGGTTTTAATGAATCTTTAAGATATTTAATTGCAAGAGTATTGGCACTCGCATTATCTAACGTGATCGACATTATTTTATTTTGTATGCCATAAATCTTCACAACATTTAAAACATATCTAGCAATAGTGTATGCATTGTGAGACGATTCTAAATGATCTAGCGCTAAAATTCTTTTTTGCATCGTCCAAGTTTCGTCAATCCAATGACATGTAACAACAAGATATGATTCATATTTTAAATTAGTCCAAATATCAGTTGTTAAACTAACTCTACAAGAAATATTTGAAAGATGCGATTTTAGTGTTTCTTTATATTCTTTATAAATATCAAAACAATATTTCTTAAGTGTGTGCCTAGAAATATTGTGAAAACCAGGTTGGATAGTACTAGTAAATTCAACAAAACCTTCTTGTTCAGCTAATATAAAAGGTTGACAACATTTGGTAACAAACTTTACGATAGCTTTCCTAGAAATTTCTTTTGTAATTGTGAAAGCTTTACCACTTGAAGGATTAATTTGTTGTTGTGTTAATTCCCTACCGAATGGTTGTAGCGTATCAGGGTCAAGTTTATGTATTTTAACTAAATGTTCTTTCAAAGTGCCGGTTCCACCGGAACCACCACCTGTTTTGTAAGAATACCTCGTTTTGCAAATTTTACAAACGACAAAAGAGTTATTCGTACCTTGTTGTTCAATATCAAAGTGATCCCAAACTTTGCTTCGCTTTGCACGGGCCGTCGTCGTGCTCGTAGAAATTGTGTTGCTTGCTCGAGTAGACGATGGCGTCCCTACTTCTTTGTTGGGGAGTTCCATGGGTTCTTCATCCTCGTGGCCAGGTTCGACTTCATCATAGTCGGGGATGTAGCCATAATGTTCACCAAAGTCGGGAGCGTATTCGCCACGACCACCACGATGGTTTGAAGATGATGCCATTGAAATTCGAAATATTTATATGAGTAAATTACGAAATATATTGCTTGTAGGGAAATGAAAGTTGAGAGAAAATTGATATATGAAATGAGAAAAATGACTTGTATTTATAGGTGATTTTTGGGGGTTAAAAAAAAAAATTATTTGCAATTTGGCCCCCAAAATTGGGGGCCAAATTGAGATAAATAATCTGCAGATTTCAGTAGCAACGGCTACTGAAATCTGCAGCATCCAACGGCTGCATTTGCAGCCCAATGCAGCCGTGGGCTGCCTTTGGGCCAACGGTTGCAAAGGCAGCCGTTGGCCCAAATTTTTTTTTTTAAAAAATTTTCGAAAATCGGGTATGGGTCCGGTTCCGGGTCGGTTCCGGATCCGGTCCGGAACCGGCCCGAAACCGGACCCGGAACCGGTTGAACCGGTTCAGAATATGCTGAACCGGTTCAACCCACAAATTAAGGGATTGGACATGGTTTCGGGTCCGGTTCTCACATACGGGTTCCGGTTCCGGGCTTATCGGACCGGTTACGGGTCAGTTCCGGGTCGAATCGGTCTGATAAGCATGCCTAGCACCCATAATCAATATTCATGAGTTTCTTACATATTTAATACATAACAATGGAATATGGTGCTATGTTTTCATCAATAAGATACTAACAATGTACATATAGCAATAATCAATGGGAAGTATTTGAAACCATAATATTACTCTTGTATTACTTAAAGAACATGCCAACTTACGGTCCAAACTTAAGAACACTGGTTTGAGACGGTGTTTCTCGCTCTTATACTATCAAATACATCAATAATTCAGTCACTATTGTATAAACTAAATGAAAACCTTCTCTTTATTGTCATCTACATGTACCCTAACTAAAAGAGAAGAAAACTTACACTCTTATGAAGTTCTTGGGATGGAGAATAAACTTCTAACCTCAAAATGATGAAGGAGAAGAAGAAAAGGACTTTTTGGGAGGTAGGTTTCTTGTTTCTGTCGAGCCTATGCTGTAAGGAAATGAAGGAAGCTGATGGATGTGCTTAAACTTTCGAAACTTATCATCTTATATGCAAGGCGGCGCTCTGGCGGTAATAAATTACCGCTCGAGCGCGGAACTTTCTGCCCAAAAGGTGAAAAATTCGTGCACCGGCGCTCGGACAGTCATTTTCTACCGCTCGAGCACCACATGTTCTGTAAAAATGTCGGAATGGTAATGCACCGGCGCTCGGGCGGTAAAATCTTACCGCTTGGGCGCCACCTATTCTGCTTCTGCGCACTGCTTCATCAAAGATCGCTCCAGAAACATCTCTTCCGTTCATAATCTGGAACAGTGGTAAACTAGGAAGTTGTAGCTCTATGTCTTGGCTTGAATATACCACTATTTTCAGGTCATTTGGAGGTCTGAGTAAAAAGTTATGCCCATTCGCCCAACATGTGTCAGTGAAGGAATGACGGTATACACGACACACTTCGGGGCACTTTTGACTTGTCTTTCACAATGATTTGGACAAAACATAAAACGTGAAAGTTGTAGCATTATATCTTAGCTTTCTAATGGTTAAGGCCTCACTCCATTTGGATCAATATTCAAATCATTATGCTAAAACCCGTACAAACTACCATATTTACATCTCATTTCCCACAAATTCCATTACACTACCATCACCTACACATCTTACTACAACTATTTAGTCATATATTCATTCTCAATATACCATGGACCACATAAAAGTCATGTTCAATCTCAATATTTATACCTCAACCAATATGTAAAACATAATGAGCTAAATAACTATCTATAATGACATAAACGTATTACTAATCATTTGTACGAGTAACCGGGCATTACAATTCTCCCCTCCTTCAAAGAATTTCGTCCTCGAAATTTGACGTACCATATAGTTCAGGATATCTCTGTTGGATCTCGTCTTCCCGCTTCCAAGTTGCTTCTTCAATCGCATGATTGCACCATAATAATTTCACCAAGGGTATTTCCTTGCCTCGTAACACTTTTGATTTCCTATCAAGGATTTGGACCGGTCGTTCTTCATATGAGAGATTTGATTCAAGCTCCAATGATTCATAATGAAGAACGTGAGAAGGATTTGCTAAATACTTTCGTAGCAAGGAAACGTGAAAACATTATGAACGTTTGATAAACTCGGTGGTAATGCAACTCGGTAGGCTCTGTCTCCTATTCTTTCCAAGATTTCAAATGGACCTATATATCTTGGACTCAATTTTCCTTTCTTGCCAAAACGTAAAATGCCCTTCAATGGTGATATCTATATAAACACATGGTCACCACCCTGAAATTCCAATCGACGACGTCGCACATCAGCATAACTTTTCTGTCGACTCTGGGCAGTGTGCATTCGTTCCCTGATCTTGGTTACCAATTCAGCTGTCTGTTGTACCAATTCAGGGCCTAATAACTTTCGTTCTCCTACTTCATCCCAATGTACAGGAGAGCGACATTTTCTACCATATAATGCAGTATATGGTGCCATTCCAATGCTGGACTGATAGCTATTGTTATATGTAAACTCAGCCAATGGTAGTTTAGTGTCCCAACTACCTGGGAAGTCAATAGTATAGGCCTCAACATATCTTTTAAGATCTGATTCACTCGTTCTGATTGTCCATCAGTTTGAGGGTGGAATGCTGTGCTGAATGACAATCGATTTCCCATAGCATGATGCAAACTTTTCCAAAATGCAGATGTAAATTTGGGATCTCTATCTGATACAATGGACACTGGGATGCCATGAAGCCTCACTGTCTCTTTGATGTATTCTTCAGCATATTGATTCATCATGTATGTGGTCTTCACCGGAAGAAAGTGAGCTGATTTCGTAAGTCGATCCACAATAACCCATGTAGCATTGAATCCTCTTTGTGTTCTTGGAAAACCAAGGATGAAATCCATCGTGATGTGTCCCCATTTCCAATCAGGAATGGGTAGTGGTTTCAGAAGTCCTGCTGGTCTTTGATGTTCAGTTTTGACCTGTTGACAAGTTAGACATTGTGCAACAAATTGAACAATATCCCTTTTCATACTTGGCCACCAAAATAATGGTTTCAAATCCTTGTACATTTATGTGCCTCTTGGATGGATCGAATAGGGAGTAGCATGAGCATCAATAAGAATGTCGGTTCTGATCGTTCCTTGCTTTGGCACACACAATCTCCCTTGATATGTCCATATTCCTTCCCCATCCAATTCAAAGTTCAAATTTTCTTTTTCTTCATCTCGCTGCCTCAGTTGTTGTAATTCATTATCTGTATTTTGTTCGACCTTAATCCTGTCTGCAAGCGTTGGTCGAATCATGAGGGATGATAACTGGATTACAGCCCCTTTTGGAATAACATCAATCTTCAAGTTCTGTAAATCCCATAAAATTTGTTCTTGTATTTGCATTGCAGCAATAGAACTGGACTTTCGACTTAACGCATCCGCAACAACATTGGCTTTACCTGGATGATAATTAATAACACAATCGTAATCTTTCACCAATTCCAACTAGCGTCGTTGTCTCATATTCAGTTATTTTTGCGTGAATAAATATTTCAGACTCTTGTGGTCCGTGTAAATTTCACACCGTTCACCATACAGGTAATGGCGCAAAATTTTTAACGAAAATACCACTGCCACCAGTTCTAAATCATGTGTGGGATAGTTCTTTTCATATTCTTTCAATTGACTAGTGGCATAAGCAATCACCTTCCCGTGTTGCATCAAGACTGCTCCTAAACCTTGTTTCGAAGCATCACTGTACACTACAAAATCTCCTGATCCTTCTGGAATATCAAGGACCGGTTCTGGAGTCAATTTTGCCTTTAGCTCTTGGAAACTGCGATCACATGCTTCGTCCCATACAAATTTCACATTATTTCGAGTTAAAGTAGTCAAAGGCAATGCTATTTTAGAAAATCCCGCTATAAACCGACGGTAATAACCAGCTAGCCCAAGAAAACTACGTACCTCCGTAACAGTGGTAGGTCGTAGCCAGTTATTAACAGCTTCAATCTTACTTGGATCCACTGATTTGCCTTCTTTTGAAATGATATGACCCAAGAATGAAACTTGTTCAAGCCAAAATTCACATTTCTTCCATTTCGCATATAAATGTTTATCTTTCAAATTTTGCAAAACTAGTTCCAGATGTTCTCGATGTTCCTGTACAGTTCGTGAGTAAATTAAAATATCATCTATAAACACAATCACGAACCTGTCTAAGAATGTCATGAAAATTATGTTCATTAGATCCATAAATGCAGCTGGTGCATTCGTTAGTCTAAATGGCATTACAAGAAATTCATAATGCCCGTACCTGGTTCGGAAGGCAGTCTTTGAAATATCATCTGATTTAACTTTTAATTGATGATAGTCTGATCGTAAATCAATCTTCGAAAAGATAGCAGCTCCTTGTAATTGATCAAACAAATCATCAATTCTGGGGAGTGGATATTTGTTTTTAATTGTCACTTTGTTCAACTCCCGATACTCAATACATAAACGAAGAGTACCGTCTTTCTTTTTCACAAACAAAACAGGTGCACCCCACGGTGAAAAGCTCGGTCTAATAAACCCTTTATCAAGCAACTCCTGTAACTGTTCTTTCAATTCTTTCATTTCTGTAGGAGCTAATCGATAAGGAGCTTTTTAGATCGGATGAGTTCCTGCCACAACATAAATTACAAATTCGATCTCTCTATCTGGGGGTAAGCCTGTTACATCATCAGGAAATACTTCTGGAAATTCACAAACAACATCTGTATCTTTTAATTCACGAACAGGTGGATCAATAGTTAACACAGATGCTAAATATCCTTGACACCCCTTCTGTAGTAATTTACAAGCCTTTATACAAGAGATTATCCGAAGAGGTAAGGATATACCTGCACTTGCTACGGTGAATGGTTCAGCTCCTTTATGCCACAGTCAATAGTAACTATGTACTTCGAGAGCCAATCCATTCCCAATATCACATCAAAATCGGTCATTTTCAAAATAATCAATTCAGCATACATCTGATGACCTTGGACATATATTGGACATCCTCGCACAATCTGATCTGTCTGTAATTCTTGCCCGGAAGGTAAGGCTATGGCGAGTTGTGTCTCTATTGTACTTGCTGTAATGCCTAGTCTCTTTACAAATGATTCCGAAATAAAGGAATGTGTGGCTCCTAAATCTAGTAAAACAATAGCAGTAATACCAGAAATCAAGAACATACCAGTGATCATCGATGTATCCGCATCTACTTCCTCTTTAGTCATGGAGAAAAGGCGTCCTTGTACTTTCTCAGAACTCCCTGGACAATTTTTGGCGAGATGACCTGGCTTTTTGCAACGATAACAGACATTGGAACCCTGCATATATTCCCCGCCATGGAGTTTGCCATATTTAGGACAAGGTGGTATGTCCTGTTCTTTACGTGGAGGGGGACCTTTGCCACGTGATTCCTCTGGTCTAGTACCTCTGTTATCATTCTTTTTGCCTTGTCATGTTCCTTGACTCTTCTGAAAGTACTGTTGCCTTCGTTGTTGTCTGTCTATGTCAATGTCATGTTCATCGTGTTCTGCTATAAGTGCTCTTTCTACTATCTCCCCGTATGTAGTAACTTTCGACATTCTTACATCTCTTTTAATTTCAGAGCGAATCCCCGCATGAAGTGTTCGCCCTTACTTGTGTCATCTTGTGCAATATATGGTACATATTGGACTCCCGCCTCAAATTGTTGTATATATTCAGTCATTGACATGGTTCCTTGCTTCAAATTCAGGAAGTCACTGGCTTTCTTGGCTCGTACGTATTTACTGAAATATTTGTTGTAAAACAAAGTTTTGAAAGTTTCCCATGTCAATGGTATCGCAGGTAATGCCACCCTTGCACTCTCCCACCATATCCTTGCATGCTTTGTTAACAAAAAGATGGCACAAGTTACTTTATTGGAATCTTCCATATGAAGGTAGGAGAAGATGGACTCCAATGATTTGATCCATTCTTCTGCTAATGCCGGATCGGTGCTTCCCATTAATTCCGGAGGATTCAAACATCTAAAACGATCATATACGTCTGTCTGAACAGGCACATGTCTGTGTACTATGGCTTGAGCTTGTGCCTGTTCATGAGTAGTCTGTTGCATCTCCAGTAGCTGCTGGATTTGTTCACCATGGACTTTTGCTTGTTGTTGGAGTAATTGAGCGAAGTCATCTACAGGTCATGGCGAACTTCCCTCACCTTCCACTGCTGGGGCTTTGCCCTTAGATGACTCTCCTTCCTGTACTTTACGTTTCGGTGGCATCGTCGCTTATATTAACCTACATGTAGGATACATATACACGTAACTTAGCATAAACTGTGAGATACAAAGATACATACTTGCCGAGTTCTCCAAGTGGATGAAGTGCAGTGTGTTCCCTGTCAAAGAACCGTGGGCTCTGATACCATAAAATTTTTCACGCCCTTACACTATACTTAGCATAATTACCATAATTAAAATATGATTTGAATAATATAACTATATTATGAAGCAGATCAAACAAGAGGCATCACTTTGATGGTTTATAAAATTTTTGGCATGATGTCCCTACATTGTGTTTAAACCAAACCTCAAGCAATACCATATATACAACAATATCAACTATATTTTCATATAAAACTATGCACCATATTGTTCATGTTCTCATATACATGCATACTATGTATCATCATAAATATAATATGATACTTGTTTCAAACCCTAACATTTCACTCATTATAATACATATGCGGAAGCTATACAATAATAAGTCCCGGTTCTTGTCGAGGTGAGGCACGTCACAAGCATCCATTGGCGAACCGGCATCCTACGCATATTCACTACCTGATCCTGTAATACATGAGCTACGTGAGTTTAAAACTCAATAAGTTGGCACTTATACGTATCAACATGCATCGAAGGAACTTACATATCAAGTCGTGGTCAACAATGAATCTTAAAAACATGTCATACCGCAACATATATTCAATGTTCATTTTTATACTTGAGCCTCATTAGTTGACATGTACTACCATGCTTGCTTTATTATATAGCTACTACTGTGTTGGACGTCAGGGAGCAACCTTTGGCAACCCTACACCCCATGAACATATATTGGCCAATAGGTTTGGTGGACTTAAAACCACCCATGATGTCAACAAGCTCTATATCATGTAAAATTAGTCATTTTCCTTTCATGTTCATGTTTGTGTTCATAACATAGAACCCATCATCAATATTCATGAGTTTCTTACATATTTAATACATAACAATGGAATATGGTGCTATGTTTTCATCAATAAGATACTAATAATGTACATATAGCAATAATCAATGGGAAATATTTGAAACCATAATATTACTCATGTATTACTTAAAGAACATGCCAACTTACGGTCCAAACTTAAGAACACTGGTTTGAGACGGTGTTTCTCCATCCTATACTTTCAAATACATCAAATATTCTGCTTCTGCGCACTGCTTCATCAAAGATCGCTCCAGAAACGTCTCTTCTGTTCATAATCTGGAAAGGTTGTAAACTAAGAAGTTGTAGCTCTATGTCTTGGCTTGAATCTCCCACTGATTTCAGGTCATTCGGAGGTCTGAGTAAAAATTTATGCCCATTCGCCCAACATGTGTCAGTGAAAGAATGTCGGTATACACGACACACTTCGGGGCACTTTTGACTTGTCTTCCACAATGATTTGGACAAAACATAAAACGTGAAAGTTGTAGCATTATATCTTAGCTTTCTAATGGTTAAGGCCTCACACAATTTGGATCAATATTCAAATCATTATGCTAAAACCTGTACGAACTAACATATTTACATCTCATTTCCCACAAATTCCATTACACTACCATCACCTACACATCTTACTAAAACTATTTAGTCATATATTCATTCTCAATATACCATGGACCACATAAAAGTCATGTTCAATCTCAATATTGATACCTCAACCAATATGTAAAACATAATGAGCTAAATAACTATCTATAATGACATAAACGTATTACTAATCATTTGTACGAGTAACCGAGCATTACAATTGAGCACAACAGCTTCCAGCAGCAAGGTATTCTGCTTCAGTTGTGGAAGTTGCTATGGATGTTTGTTTCTTGCTGAACCAAGAGATCAGTCTGTCTCCTAGAAACTAACATGATCCACTTGTACTTTTACGATCAAGCTTACATCATGCATAATCTGCATCTGAATATCCAACTAGATTGAAAGATGAGTCCTTAGAATACCATAACCCAACATTTTGAGTGCCTTTAAGATATTTCAAAATATGTTTGGCAGCTGAAAAATGTGATTGCTTAGGATTTGCTTGAAATCTGGCACACTTACAGCAGTTAGGTACAATAATGAACCTATTAAACCTCTGTAGAGTGCCGCCTCAACTGATATTCCCCCTTGATCAGTATCCAGTTTAACTGATGAGCTCATGGGAGTGCTTGCAGCTGAACACGATTCCATGGCAAATTTCTTCAGCAACTCCTTCGTGTATTTTGTCTGACTGATAAAAATCCCAGTCTCCGATTGCTTCACTTGTAGCCCAAAGAAAAATGTCAGTTCACCCATCATGCTCATTTCAAATTTATCCGGCATCAACTTAGCAAATTTCTCGTACAACTTGGGGTTAGTTGACACAAATATAATGTCATCAACATAAATTTGAACGAGTAGAATATGATCATTCTTTGAAAATTTGAACAAGGTCTTATTAACTTATCCAACAAAAAAATCATGATCAGTTAGAAATTTTGAGAGAGTTTCATTCTAAGCTCTTGGAGCTTGTTTAAGGCCATATAAGGCTTTGTTCAAATGGTAGACATGATCAGGAAATAAATGATTGATGAAACCTGGGGGTTGTTCAACATAGACCTCTTCTTGCAGCTGGCGATTCAGGAATGCGCTCTTTACATCCATCTGGTAGACTTTGAAATTTTTGAATGAGGCATAGGCAAGGAATATTCTGATAGCTTCCAGTCTTGCAACTGGTGCATATGTTTCATCATAGTCAATTCATTCTTCTTGCCTGTAACCTTGTGCTACCAATCTTGCCTTGTTGCGCAAAAATGAACCGTCTTCATTCAGCTTGTTCCTGTACACCCATTTTGTACCTATAACAGTTTTTGAAACTGGTCTTGGAACTAGGTTCTAGACATTATATGAGTAAACTGATTCAGCTCCTCTTGCATTGCATTTATCCAGTTTGGATCAGCAAGAGCTTCATCAGTTTTCTTCGGTTCCAATTGTGATACAAAATCTGAATGAATAATTAGATTTAGCATCTGATTTATTGTTCTTACCGGATCAGATGGATTACCTATCACAAATTTCGGAGGATGTGATTTCTTCCATCTGAATTCAGAATTTGTTGTATCCACGTTAGCAACTGCTTCTGTATCAGTTGGAGCTGCATCAGCAACTGCTTCTGTTTCAGTTGATGCTGCATCAGTTGATAGTTGAATATTCTTAATGGGCTCTCTCAACTGATTTTCTGGAATAGTTTCATGTTCAGCTGGTTGATCTATGACTTTTGGTTCTGGTGTTTGGAGGTTGTTTCGATTGATATGATTATCCTCTTCATCATCATCCTGTAAACTGATATCTGTAAATCTTTCAGCTAGCTCAACTGGATCAGTTGGCTTTTCAGTTAGTACACTTTCTTAAAAAATAACATGGATAAATTCTTCCACATTCAAATAATTTTTATTAAAAACTTTATATGCTTTGCTAACTGAAGAATGTCCAAGAAATATTCCCTCTGAAGATTTTGCATCAAAGGTTTTTAAATGATTTTACCATTATCAAGTATAAAACATCTGTAACCGAATATCTTGAAATAAGAAACCACACTTTTTCTTCCATTCCAGATCTCATAGTGTTTTCATATGATTCTTATTAATCATAGATCTGTTCTGAGTATAACACGCAATGTTTACTGCCTCTGCCCAAAACCTTTGAGAAATACCAGAATCAACAAGTATCGTTCTAGCAGCTTCTTTAAGGGTCCGATTTCTCCTCTCAGCTACACCATTTTGCTGAGGAGTTCTAGCTGCTGAGAGCTCATGCTTAATTCCAGCATTTTCTAAAAATTTGAAAGAATTTTATTTATGAATTCAGTTCCTCGATCGGATCTGATTCTATCAATTCCAACTGATTTTTCATTTAATAATCTTTTGAAAAGCTTAATCAGTTGGTCAGCAGTTTGGTCCTTGGATTTGAGAAAAATAATCCAAGTAAATCTTGAAAAATCGTCCACAACCACCAAGGTGTATTTCATTCCCCCTAAGCTCATGATGGTATTGGACCAAATAGATCCATATGTAACAGCTCTAAGGATCGGGAAGAAGATTTACGGCCCTTGTTTTTAAAAGAAGATTTTACTTGTTTTCCAAACTGACATGCTGAACAAATTTTGTCGTTTGAAAAATTTATTTTTGGCAGACCAGTTACAAGATCATGATGACTCAGGTAAGCAATGGATTTGAAGTTCAGATGGTTCAGTCTCTTATTCCATAACCAGTTTTAAGAATATTTGGAAGTAATAAGACAAACTGGTGTATAAGATTGTTCAGTCCAACTTACTTTGTAAGTATTTCCACAACGTTTGCCAGTTAGAATGACTTCATCAGTTGAGTCTCTAACTGAACAAGTATGTTTGTCAAACTGAACTGAGAAATTGTTGTCGCATAACTGACTGATTTTTATCATGTTATACTTCAAATTCTCAACTAGCAAAACATCTTTAATTGTAAAGCTACCATGGATAAGCTTACCCTTACCCACAGTTTTACCTTTGGAATTATCTCCAAAACTGACATTTGGTCCATTGTATTTGATCAGTTGAGATAATAAGTTTGCATCTCCCGTCAGGTGT
This sequence comes from Primulina eburnea, assembly GCF_022965805.1. NCBI lineage: Eukaryota > Viridiplantae > Streptophyta > Magnoliopsida > Lamiales > Gesneriaceae > Primulina > Primulina eburnea. The sequence continues at coordinate 605,071 of NW_027330812.1, forward strand.
CGTGAGCAACCACTATCCAAGTACCAGATTGATTCCCTGCATGTACCTGTTACCTGCAATCACACACAAGATATGATTCTGGTACCCTTTCTTAATTGGGTCCAAAACTGATTAGTCCTTTAGGAACCCAGACTTGGATCAGTCTAACTGACTGTCCAGTTGTCGAATTCCAGATGGTCTTTCTCGATCTGTGTGTGCTCGGTGTGTAGTGTACAGATGAGACAACATGAGATTTAGCAATTTTCAACTGATTGTTCAGCCGATTTCTTTTCTGAACCGGCTTGTTGTTATAGTAATTGGAGTAGCCATTTGAATAATTTCTTTTGAACCTTTTTTATGACTGACTGCGTGAGTCAGTTAAAGCTTTTGGGATATAAACAATACCATATCTTCTAGCCTTGTTCGTGCTTTCAGTAGGCTGTTCAACCAGTTTACTTTGCTCAGTTTGTTCTTGTACCATAACTGATTTGACAAAGTGAATGTATTTCCATTTATCCATATTCAGTTTTGGTTGAGTACCATTGGAAGCCATTTCATCTTGGTTGCTGAACCCTAAACAAGTTTTATCAGTGACTCATTTCTATGATTTCTGTATATCAGTTAATGCAACAGATGATTTGTTCCAAGCCTGAATAAGCTCAGTTTGCTTTGAATTTTCAAGAATCAACTTTTGAATCATTGATTGATTCCTGCTTCTTTCAGCTTTGAGTTCAGCAATTTCTCCTTTAAGACTCAAATACATCAACTGATGCATCAGTTGTAGTTTTATTTTCTATAGGATCATTTTGCTTTGCTCTAGCCTTTTCAAATGATAAGTCAAGCTTATGATACTCACTAACCATATCATGTAGAGTTGAAATAAGTTCTTCTCTGGTGAAATCAGTTGAGCTAAAGTCAAATACATGTTGACTGCTTGACTCCAGTTCTGTATCACCAGCAATCAGACATTTCATCTCCTCTTCACTATCACTGGAACTGCATGAGGTCTCTGGCTCTGACTCTTTACTGTCAGTTTCAGCCCATTTTGATTTTCTCTCTTCAGCTAAGAGCACTTCATGCTTCTTCCGGATGGACTTATTATCTTCTTTGGGTCTCTTCTTGTGCTCATATAATTTCTTCTTTCTTTCAGTTGAGCCTTGACTGTCTTTCTTAGGTTTGGTACATTTAGCAATGAAGTGACCAGGTTTGCCACAGTTGTAGCAAATGTTTGATTCCTCCTTGGAATTGCCTTTCTGATATTTATTCTGGAAGTTTCCCTGAATTTTCCTTATAAATCTTCCAAACATTTTGATGTACAATGACATGGCATCATTGCTTAGTTGATCAGCAAATTTCTCTACTGAACCAGTTGATTCTGTTCTAACAGCAGCTAAGGCAGTTGTGGCTGTTGGAATAGAGAGTTCTCCTTCTCGAGTTTGCAACTCGAACTCATATGCCTTCAGATCAGCAAATAGATCATGAAGCTCAACTTTGTTCAGATCCTTGGATTCCCTCATTGCCATGGTCTTTACGTCCCACTCCTTGGGAAGACCTCTGATTACCTTTAAGGCAACTATTTGTTTTTTTACACTTTTCCAAGTGCATTTAATTCATTGATGATGCACCTGGTTCTTTCATCATATTCATGCATTGTTTCACCAGCTCTCATTTTGATATTGTCAAACTTCTGAACAGCAACAAAAAGTTTGTTTTCTTTGGTTTGTTCGTTATCTTCGCAAAGCTGGATCAGCTTCTCCCAAATCTCATTGGCTGTCTTGCACATTTTGATTTTACTTAACGTTACCTTGTCCAGTGTTTTGTATAGTATGTCTTTTGCTACGGTGTCCTGATTTGATTTCCGTTTGTCTTCAGCAATCCACTCGTCTCTGGGCTTTTTAATTCTATGAGGTGCCCCATCTTTGATTACGACTGCTGTATTTGCTTTCAGAATCCTCATTGGTCCGTCAGTGATGACGTACCACATATCATCGTCTTGTGCAGCTAAGTGAGCCTGCATCCTGATTTTCCAATCATCAAAGTCTTCTTTGGAGAACATAGGGATCTTGTTGAAGGAAGACATGATCAATTAATTTGAGTTGAGATATTCTTAGACAAGATACAAGCGCTCTGATACCACTTGAAAGGATCGGTTGGAAAGCTGATAATTGTTTATAAGGGGGGTTGAATAACACTCACGGATTATATATTTTCTTTGAAAAATGAGTTTAGTTTAGGGACAAACTGATGCTCGGTATCTTGTCAGTTGATGACAATCAGTTTAACTAAAAAATAATTGCGGAAGTAAACTGACTGGAAGATAGAATAACTGAATGATAAACAATAACTGAAAGAGTATGCACACAATTTGTTTCTGGATGTTCAGAGAATAGAATAACTCCTACGTCACCCCTTATATCACGAGGATTGGATTTCCACTAAAAGACTTTGATCAAATACAACAGTTGTACCGACCCACTTCAGTTTGGACTTAACACTACCAACACTAAAAATCTTAGTTACAAACGGCTTTTATAGTTCTCAACTGAATGAAGCATAACTTAAAGAATAAAGCAAATATTACAATCGTGCTAACAAACTCAAGAATGTAGCCTTGAATGCTACTGATAAGCGAGTAAGTGTGAGCGTAGTGATTTCAGCAGAGTGACAACAAGCTTGAATGATAGTTCGTGTTTTCTGCCTTTTTCAGCTGGCCTCTTCACTTATTTATAGGCTTCACTTTCAACGGTAACAATTAAATGTTATTTGAATTTTATATCCATTGATTTGCCTTGTCAATATTCTTTTGACACTCGTACATTGCAGACTCTGAAATGCGGCGTTCCACTACTAGTTGCAGTCTGTTGTACTATTTGTCAGTTGACGTGTTTCAGCTGAATGATTGCTGTTGGGCAAAACGCTTGTTATGTTCACAACTCAATAAATCAACTGATCAGTCAGTTCTCTTCGAGAGTTCAGTTCAGCTAGACTCAGTTGCATAGTTCAGTTTTCTCGTGTTCAGTTATTTACATAAACAGAAGGTTCGCACTTTGTCAAACGCCGAAACTTAGTTTTCAACAATTATGTATTTAAGAAAATTTTTAATTTTTCTGCAAATTTCAAGTAGTTCGAAATACGGTACGTTACAGTTTGTATCAGAACGGTGTTCTTGTAAGTGGTTATGCCTACTGCCAGTTGCGAGAAGTTCACGAAGCCACACCTCAAGTCTGTAAGTTTTAAAGTTTTAAATTCATTCATGTAATATGTACCTAGTCAAGATTTCAGCATGTGCATATTTAAATTCAAATTACGAGCATCTTAGGTTATGATATTATGTTCATGCATGTTAGGTTTACGTGTTGGGTAGATTTTGGAACAGTATGCCTCTTAGACCTATGGTTAATCATGAAGCAAGGGAGGAGGACAGAGAGGCTCGAGATGAAGAGAGGGTCATTCCCCCTCACCCACCTCCTGATATAGAAGCGCAGATGCTTGCAGGAATGACTCAGTTCTTCGCACAGTTTGCGGGAACCAAGCTGCAATGGATACATGGGCAAGGCCAAGACCAGAGGCTGTGTATGAGGTTTTCAGGAGGATGGACCCAAAGGAGTTTTCGGGGACCATTGACCCGATGATAGCCGAGGGATGGATTAAATCCATCGATATGATTTTTGCATTTATGGAGCTGCAACATGCAGATAGGGCCAGGTGTGCCACATTTATTCTGACAGGGGACACCAGACTGTGATGGGAAAGTGCATCAGTGTCAGTGAACTTGCAAACACTGATGTGGAATGGGTTTAAGGAGATATTCTACTCCAAGTACTTCACTGAGGAAGTACGATCTAGACTGACCAGAGAATTCATGACTTTGTGACAGGGAGATAGTAGTGTTGCAGAGTTTGTCTGTAAGTTTGAAAGGGGGTGTCAATTTGTGCCCCTGATAGCTAACTATGCCTGGGAGAAGCTGAGGCATTTTATTGACGGGTTGCGGCCGGTCTTGCGCCGTGAGGTGAGGGTTGCTGATCCTACCACTTATACTGTGGCCGTGTCGAGAGCTTTGGCGGCAGAGCAGGACCAGAAGGATATTGAGAACGACAGGCAGGGCAAAAGTCCCTATCAGGTACCACACCAACAACATCAGTAGCGACCTTGATTTAAGAGGCTATTCCAAGGGCAACAGGGGAAGAGGCCATTTCAAGGACATCCGAAAGGCAAGGATCTTGTTCCACAGCAGAAGGATCCTCAGAGGCCGGGTGTGTACCTGGTGTGCCCGAAATGCAACCGCTAGCATCCAGGACAGTGTTTATATGGATCGGGCAAATGTTTCAAGTGCGGAGCCAGCGATAAAATGTTTAAAGAGTGCCCACAGTGGAGGCAACCGACCCAGGGGAGAGTGTTTGCCATGCAAGAAGAGAAGGAGAACCCAGACACGACCTTGTTGACTGGTAACTTATTTAATTCAGCATCGTATTATTTTGCCATGCATGTTTTTAATTTGATTTGGGATTATTAGTGTGTTAGTTAGTATTTTGGTGACTGGTGTAGAGATTCTCTATTATGCATGAGGTTAAGATTAGAATTTTGGGATATAAGTTTTGTTTGTTGTGCTAACGTCTCTCAGAGAATATTTTCATAAAGAGAGTAACCACGAAGGCCCTGATAGATTCAGGGGCCACTCACTCCTTTATCTCGGATACGTTCGCTAATAATTTGCACATCAAGTCCATTGGGCTCGACGTGAGTTATTCAGTGATATTCCCATCAAGAGAAGAACTATCAGCTACTAGCGTGGTCAGAGACGTTGATCTTTAACTGTAGGGCCACCTAGTGTATGCCGATCTAATTGTGTTGTCGATGCCAGAATTTGATATTATCTTGGGAATGGACTGGCTGAAGAAGAATAGAGTCCTTATTGATTTTCAGAAAAGGTCAGTATTGGTTAGACCGTTGGGCATGGAGCAGTTTCTCTTTCAACCAGATAGATGAAGAAGTTTCCCTCGCATAATCTATTGCATACAGACACAGAGACTTATTCACAAGGGATGTCTGGATTTCTTGGCCATTATTATTTCCGCACCTGATGTGCCCACTCCATCTATATCTAACGTACCAGTAGTTAGATATTTTCTTGACGTTTTTCCTGATGGCGTCACAGGCCTTCCACCAGAAAGAGAGGTGGAGTTGGCTAATGATCTTGTGCCAAGCACTATGCCAATCTCTAAGGCACAATACCTACTAGCTCCAGCTGAGATGTTAGAGCTCAAGCAGCAGATTCAAGAGCTTCTTGACAACGAATTCATTTGCCCTAGTTTCTCACCGTGGGGCGCACCAGTACTCTTCTAAAGAAGAAGGATGGGAGCATGAGGCTATGTATCGATTACCGAGAACTGAACAAGGTAAAGATCAAGAATAAATACCCACTCCCAAGGATCGAGGACTTGTTTGATTAGATGCAGGGAGCTACAGTGTTCTCTAAGCTAGATATTTGATCAGGGTATCATCAGCTAAAGGTAAAAGATGCAGATATTCATAAGACAGCCTTCAGGACTAGATATGGGCATTATGAGTTCCTAGTGAAGCCATTCGGACTAAAGAATGCTCCAGCAACTTTTATAGACCTCATGAGCCGTGTATTCCAGCCCTACATAGATCAGTTCTTCATAGTGTTCATTGACGACATTCTAATATACTCGAATAGCCATGAGGAGCACCGTCAGCATTTGGGTACAGTTTTTCAGGTCTTGTAGAGTCGCAAGCTGTTTGCAAAATTCAGTAAGTGTGAATTTTGGTTGGAGAAGGTAGCATTTTTGGGTCATATAATATCTAGAAGTGGTATTGAAGTGGATCCAGCCAAAGTGGCAGTAGTTAAGAAATGGGTTGAGCCGAAGAATGCGTCAGAGATCTGCAGTTTCCTAGGTTTAGCAGGCTACTACAGGAAATTTATTCAGGGATTTTCTTCGATAGCATTGCCACTCACTTCATTGACCAAGAAGAATGCTAAATTCATATGAAGTGATGAATGTCAGAGAAGCTTTGACACTTTGAATCAAGCTCTTATTTCAGCTCCAGTGTTAGCCATGCCACTAGGGCAAGGAAATTTTTTTTTTACACCGAAGCCTCTAAGCTCGGTTTAGGCGCAGTTTTGATGCAGCATGGTTGGGTTATAGATTATGCATCCAGACAGTTTAAACTGCATGAGAAGAACTATCCGACTCATGATCTTCAGTTAGCTGCCGTTGTCTTTGCGTTGAAGATTTGGAGACACTACTTGTACAGCGAGAAATTCCAGATATTTACTGATCACAAAAGTCTCAAGTATTTCTTCATGCATAAAGAACTGAATATGAGACAGAGACGGTGGTTAGAGTTGGTAAAAGATTAAGATTGTGAAATTAGCTACCATCCGGGTAAAGCTAATGTTGTGGCAGATACCTTGAGCAGAAAAGTTGCAGTCGTAGAACATTTTTCAGTGCACATATCTCTTCAGTCAAAGATTCAGAGATTTGGGTTAGAGGTTTAGCCTAGTGGCAGAGCTCCTATGTTGTCTAATCTTATAGTCCAATCTTCTTTTTGACCGAATTCATAGAAGTTAGCCTTCAGATGAGTAGTTGCAGAAATGGAGACTGGAGGATGAAGCTAAGGGCAGTGTACTCTACACAATGTCCGATGGTATTGTGAGGTACAATGGAAGGATTTGGGTGCCTAGTGTTGATTCGATCAGAGAGGATATTCTGACACAGGCACATGCATCTTCGTATTCCATTCATCCAGGATGTACAAGGATTTGTAGATTCTGTATTGGTGGCCAGGTCTGAAGAGAGACATCGTCAGATTTGTGTTTGAATGCCTAACTTGTCAGCAGGTGAATGCTGAGCATCGGAGGCCAGCAGGAATTCTTAAGGCACTCCCTATCCCCAAGTGGAAGTGGGAGAATATCACCATGGACCATTGTTGGTTTGCCGATGTCAGTTAGAGGATCCAATTCCATTTGGGTTATAGTGGATCGACTCACTAAGTCAGCGCACTTCTTTCTAGTGAAGACGACTTTCTCCATGATGCAGTATGCGGAGCTCTATATCAGGGAGATATTCCGATTGCATGGAATCCCAGTTTCCATTGTGTCCGACAGGGACCCGAGATTTACATTGTCCTTTTGGAAGAGTTTGCATGCAGACATGGGGACGAAGTTGCTATTCAGTAAAGCTTTTCACCCGCAGACAGATGGCCAATCTGAGCGAGTGATTCTGATTTTGGAGGATTTATCGCGAGCCTGTATGATCTATTTCCATGAGAATTGGTAATCGAAGCTACCTCTAGTTGAGTTTACCTAGAACAACAGTTTTCAATCGTCCATATGTATGGCTCCTTATCAGGCATTGTATAGGAGGAAGTGCAGGTCGCCGATTCATTGGGATGAAGTCTGTGAGAGATCAGAACTTGGTCCAGAGATTGTTCAGCAGACTGCAGATGTGGTAGCCAAAATCCGAGACAGGATGAAGACCGCCCAGAGTCATCAAAAGATTTATGCTGACAAGAGAATAAGAGAACTCGAGTTTGCCGTAGGTAATCACGTTTTTTTAAAGATAGCACCTATGAAGGGTATTATGAGATTTGGGAAGAGGGTCAAGCTCAGTCCGAGATTTATGGGGCCGTTCGAGATTCTTGACAGTGTTGGGACACTAGCTTATCGTGTAGCCCTACCGCCGAATCTGGCCAGAGTACATAATGTGTTCCATGTCTAGATGCTGAGGAAGTACCTAGCTAACCCTTTGTATGTTTTGAGCTACGAGTCGTTGCAGTTTGCTCCAGATAGACTTCGGAACAAAGTAACTAAGCTGGTCAAAGTCCGGTGGCTGAATCAATCAGTGGAGGAGGCCACTTGGGAGACAGAAGCAGATATGAGGTGCCGCTACCCGGAGTTGTTTGGTAAGATTTAATTTTGAGGACGAAATTTATATAAATGGGGGAGGAACTCTAGAGCCCAAAATCAGTACGCGTATAACCATGCATTTGTTTAACTTTTAAATTATTTATTTATGTTCAAAATTATTTAGAACGATGCATGACCTATTTAATTTGCATTAATTTAAATTATTTATGTTTATGTGATGCATATTAAACGTTTTCTTGAGTTTCATATTTCAGGCGATTATTCGATGCAGGATCGATGAAAAGAGACCGGCGACGATTTTTGATGATTTTAAAATGTGATATTTTATTTTAAGAGAAAGGGGCATTTTAAATGAA